>NC_135726.1:24397075-24642087 GCF_964656455.1 Halichoerus grypus | reverse complement strand
TGGGGAGTGTGAAGTAAAGACACTGCCTGAGGACTGACAGTAGTTTCTTTCAGCTGGAGAACAGACTCTGGGTGGGAGGGAAAAGAGGTAAGTCCAGAGAGGTCAGCGTGGGTAGGATTTAAATTTTCTATTGTGCTTTTATTCTTCACTTTTCATGTATGTATCCCAACAGACAGTGATTTCAAATATGTGTCATGGAAATCCCTATGGCCTTTACTGAAAGTAATATGGCAGTGGGGCTCCTCAGTGGCCACAATGCCAAACAGTTGAGTTGTCTCTTTGTTCTTCTGTTGTACCCTCCACATCACAACTCTGTGGGAAAGGGCAGCTGCAGGGTGCAGTGAATATTAATCTCAGATCAGCAAGCTGATCAGGGAAGGAAAATGCTATCTAGAGACACCCAGGAGGGAAATGACTCCAATTAATGTGATAGCTTATGATTATTTGTTATTATTTTTTTTAAATTTATTTTAAAGGGATTGATAACTTTATTTGAAACTGGAAGCGAATAAATTTGACCTGTAAGGGAGAATTGAATAATGATTTTGGAAGATGTATTTCAAGTGGTGCTAAAGGGCTTTTAATTATTCAGGGTTAGAGTTCTCACAGAGCACCCAGAGAGGCCCTGTTTAACTCCCCACAGGAGGGAGATTGCCTTTTAATGGGATTAGTCAATAGCATCACCAAAGTCACATGGTCTACTCATTACGCTACATGCATATAATAATTATACTGTACCTATATAGTATTCAGAAATATGTGTGAATGAATTCTCTCTATAATGTATGTGGGTGATGTGTGTATAATGTAGGTTGCAGATTATGTGTAAGATAATGCTAGTGTTGATACTGCGCTTGTTCTATGCCAGTTTATATATATATAGATATGAATATGCACACGCACTGGCATGCACACACACTTAATCCTCACAATAACTCTATGATGTAGGTACTATTGCTCTCCCCTTTCAAGAAAAGAAATTAAGAAACAACAGAGATTAGGTAACTTGCTTAATATGTATATACGCATATTTTCGTGTGTGTGTGGGGTGTTGGTTGTTGTATGGATAATAAATATATAGCAAGGTAGATAGAGATGCAGATGAAATTAGATTTACAAATACTGGTGTGGCTACTAAGACATGTCCTTTGCTTCCATGACCTTAACGTACTGTGGTAACTTAAAATAGACATTTGAAATAGATCAGTAGACCAGAAGATTTTTAATGATATTTTATTGGCCATAGTCATTTAATATGTCTCGTGAGTCAAGCAATGAATTAGCTTAAGCTTGAATCAAACACAAGAAATAAAGAAAACATTGTACAGAGATTTTATAGTCTCTAGAATGGAAATTTCAACATTTTTATTCTAGTTGCCCCTCCTTTCATCCTATCAACCTTTTGAAAAAAATAGAGATGATCCAGAGGCTATTTTCTTTGATTTTTCAAGATTTACACCACCGCCAGTAAGTTCAGCATTATGATTTGTAGAAGGAATTTTGCTAATATTTATACATACTTAGCATTCATTCCTCTCATAGGGTCATCAGATGCTGTGGTTAGTTGTTTGGCACATTCAGACAGTCTGCATGAAGGCCCTGATGCCAGACAGCCACGAAGGGAGAGAGTAAACATGAACATTTTGCATTGGATTTATTCAGCTGTTTTGGAACCTGTTTCTTTAAGGTGATTAACACTGGAGTACAACAAACACTATAGTTAAAAAAAATTCCTTAGAATTTGTCCATCTGAGGGGAGAAAAATTTGGCATAACTGTCCTTTAATTCTCACTTAGTTTCAGCTGAGGGATATTCTCTGGGTATATTCTACAGTCCTGGTGTCCCTCTCTCCAGCCAGGAATGCCACAGAAATTCTTCAAGTGCTTGCTTTAGGACGCCACAGTACGAATGGGATTGGTGAGTCTGAGGAGACATGGGTATCTGCTACCGATATTCGATAACCTACCCTTCCCATTTCTGCACAACTCTCCGCTATTACAAAGGATATTTGAAGTATACATACATTGGCCACCCCTTTGGAGAATTGTTATCTCATTAACGTCGATATCTTACATGTGCAATAGGCCTTTCCATGTATTAGCTTGTATAATTCTTAAAAGAATGATATTTCTGTTCTTATTTTACAGTCAGTGACATGGTACCTAAATAGTTTTTAACTGTGTTTCTAAGGACAAAGAGTGAGTGAAATATTAGAACTAAAAGCAAGACAAACTGAGGGTGCCCACGCAGCACTTTTCCTCTGGAAACTAAGGAGTTTTCTTCAGGTTAGATTGTACCAAGGCTTTATCTCCTCAATGCGTGTGAAAGACTTGGCAATAATTCTTGTGGAGACCAAAATTGTCAGAGCTTCAATCCAAGGTTGTCTTCAAAGATTATAGGGTTACTTGTTGGAGAACATTCTCTCAAAACAACCACAGAATGTTTTCAGGGAAGTTCCATGGAAAGAAAAATCTAATCAACACCTGGCGGAAGTTAATTAGGATGTCTGGTATAAAGGCAGTGAGGTGATTTGGAATTTACATTGGGTTGAGGCAGAGACCTGTTTCTAATGTAGTCTGTGCCATCAATCAGCTGTGTGACATGGATTAAATCACTTGTCCTCATGGAGCCTCAAGTTCCCCTCTATAAATGGAGCTCTTGTACTTAAAATGTATTTTAAAACTCTGAAGAGAGAAGTGACATTGCATTTAAGTAGGAAATTGCTTTACAAATATTGATGATTGTATGTATTTTGAGAGAACTCAGCACTTTGGAGTATTAGTGTAGAATGCTTTGGGTAGTTAGACTTTCCTACACTGGATTGAAACTCATTAAATCCCATTTCCCTAATCTCTCTCTTTATTCCCTCTCCCCTCTCTCTCCTCTCTCACCCCACCTCTTCCTTCTCTCATGCCCCCTTTCTCCCTAGCTTCATTTCTGTCTTCTGGTTCTGTACAGGTAAAAAAGAACCACAATATTGCTTGCTTATCCATCATTGGCCATATATGGCTTTTTTTTTTTTCAAGTAAAATGATTACCCAATTAAAGTGAACACTTGGAGGAAATAATGGCTGAAATGCTCAGTAATTTTAGGTTATGCTGAAAAAAGACTGATTTGAGTCTTTTCTTCGGGTCAGTGTGCTTGAAAAGGAATAACGCTTAATGGGTTCAGCCAAAGTCAGCCTGGCAATTTGCCTACAATCTATTGTCAGACAGTAAATTACAGAAGTAGTTGGTCATCACACATACTCATCAGCTCACCAATACAGAGAAGCCAATGACAATTTATGGGAAAAATAACCAAAATATGTATCACATTTATTCTATTCAGAATCAAAATTTTTTTTAACATTTATTTTTTTCCTAGTTAAGTTTCAACTTATCTAAGAGTCTGTCAGGATGACAGAAACTCATTTAGAATCCATGAGGACAGCTGACAGAAAGTGCATTAAGAATTAGATTTTGAATCAAAGAATGAAAGCTTTAAATCACTACAGTCAAGTCAGTGGGACAAGATTGATACCAGATGCTATTTTGTTCATGTTATTAAAGAAGTATTCCAGCCTTGAAGAGACCTTGTCACTACAGAGCTTCTGTCTATGTAAATAAGGATGAAGTGAATATATCTTTTGTCAATGATAAAAACCGTTCAGTGCCTTACAGCAACAGGCTTGGTTGTATAAGAAGGACCATGAAAGTTGGAAGACCCACAGAGATCATATATGCCTTATTTCCTCATTGTGTCTGTGGGAGAACTGAAACCCCCTCGGAGAAGGTTAGCAGCTGTATTGTGGATACGTAGACTCTTTAAATCATGTAGTCTGGGTAAGGGCTCAGTCATTGTCTAGAGAGGTCACTTTGGGAGAAACACTGGGTCACTGTAGCCATCATAGTAGAAGCCATTCATTTCCTGTGTATTTTAGTCTTCTCAGCATTCATTCCACTTTCGTTCAGCATCTCACTTCATTCTTTGGGAACTACTACTTCCCATTGCATATGTTCTTTTTTTTAAATTTAAATTCAGTTAATTAACATACTTAGTTTCAGAGGTAGAGTTTAGTGATTCATCAGTTGCGTATAACATCCAGTGCTCATTCCATCAAGTTCCCTCCTCAATGCCCATCACCCAGTTACCCTTTGCCCCCCACCTACCTCCACTCCAGCAACCCTGTTTGTTTCCCATGATTAAGAGTCTCTTATGGTTTGTCTCCCTCTCTGATTTCGTCTAATTTTATTTTTCCCTCCCTTCCCCTAATGATCCTCTGCCTTGTTTCTTAAATTCCACATATGCGTAAAATCACGATAATTGTCTTTCTCTGATTGACTTATTTCGCTTAGCATAATACTCTCTAGTTCCATCCATGTTGTTGCACCTGGTAAGATTTCATTATTCAGTCCACTGCGTATGTTCTTGATGGGACTTTCCATTCAGTTATTCTACCCTTCCCAGGCACACAGTGTGAGTTCTTGACACAGATTGAGTCCACCAGTCTCTCCCTATCGGGAAATAAACTCTTGAGAAAAGCAACACAAATACAGAAAAGATTTAGAGCTGACTTATTCTGGTAGAGTGTTCCTGGAGACAGTGTCTGTCTTGGTTGCCCAAACCTCCAAAAGTCCCCTGGGTTTTCTCCTTTGAGCTGCTTGATCACCTTTCACTAACATCCATTTTTAACTTGATTTCAGTGTTCTCTGTTGCCCACAACCAAAAAAAAAAAAAAAAAAACCCTCCAAAAAACAAAACTGAAATATTTTTATGTATAAAATGGGGCAATTATACTTTACTCACAAAGATGGTATCATAGTTTTTCATAAAATAATGTATATTAAAATCACTGGCTTAGAGAATAAAACCTGAATCCAATAAATATTATTTTCTTGGTTTTAAGATCTTTCCTATATAATCTCATTTTTATTCCTGACTTCTCTTAAGATGCTTGAGGGGATCCATGGCTCAGTATCTCTAAGAAACTCTCTGTGAGGGGATACTTTCTCCTTTTGATCCTTTTGAGCACTAGCTAATGGTTATCCAGCCACACCCTTGTCTTTCTCTTCAGGGAACACTATCTAACAGAACACAGTTTCCTAGTTTTAGCATCCTTTACAACCCAAATAGGCTGAGAATTTCCTGGATCATTAAGACCTGGTTTCTTGTTAAAAGTTTTTTCTCAATTTATCTCTTTACTTTTGTGTTTTACCATCAGCACCAACAACAGAGAAGAAATCTAGCCACAACTTTATCACGTTGTTTGGAATTCTCAGCTAAAAACCCCAATTCATTGCTTAGGAGTCCCGCTTTCCACATAGTTGCGGACAGAATTTAGCTGGGCTCCCTGGCACTATATAACGAGGATGCCTTTCCTCTAGTTCTCAAAATCATGTTCCTTATTTCCTTCTGAGCCTCAGTGGCAGTGCTTTTAGCATTCATATTTCTACCAACATTCTGTTCATGACAATATATGTATTCTCTAAGATAATACAGACTTTCTCTCTCGTTCTCTTCACTTCCTTCTGAGCCCTCACCTTTTATGCTTGTATTTCTGTCAACAGTCTGTTGAATGCAATCGGCTTTTTCCATCCTGCACCTTAAAATTCTTTAAGCATTGACTTATGACCCAATTCCAAAGCCACTTCTACATTTTTAGGTATTTTTTTAGAACAACACCCCATTTTTTTTAAAGATTTTATTTATTTATTTGACAGAGAGAGAGCACAAGTAGGCAAAGCGGCAGGAAGAGGGAGAGGGAGAAGCAGGCTTCCCACTGAGCAGGGAGCCTGATGTGGGGCTCGATCTCAGGACCCTGGGACCATAACCTGAGCCGAAGGCAGGCGCTTAACGACTGAGGCACCCAGGCACCCCGAACAGCGCCCCATTCTTTAGTACTAAAATCCATATTAGTTTTCTGTGACTGCTGTTAGAAATTACCACAAACTTGATGACTTTGAACAACCGAAATTTAGGGATGCCTGGGTGGCTCAGTCGTTAAGCATCTGCCTTCGGCTCAGGTCATGATCCCAGGGTCCTGGGATCGAGCCCCGCATCGGACTCCTTGCTCAGCGGGAAGCCTGCTTCTGTTCCCTCTCTCACTGTCTCTCTGTCAAATAAATAAATAAAATCTTAAAAACAAAAACAAAAACAAAAATGTATTGTCTGCTAGTTCTGGAAGCCAGAAGTCTGAAATCAGTGTAACTGGGCTGATATATGGAAGCCAGTAGGTTTAGACTCTGTCTAGAAATTCTAAGGGGGAATCTGTTTCTTGCCTTACCAGCTTCCAGTGGCCACTGGCTTTTGGGCTTGTGGCCGCATTCTCCTTTTCTCCTGTGTCAAATCTCCCTGTCTTTCTCTTACAAAGATACATGTAATTGCATTGAAGGCCCATCTGGATTATCCAGGATAATCTCCCCATTTCATGATCCTTAATTTAGCTACATCTGAAAAGTCCTCTTGTGTCATAAAAAGTAATATTCACTGATTCCACACATTAGAACATGGACATTTTGTGGGGAGCAGTTATTCAGCTTACCCCATGCTTGCCCTAGCCTTGGTTCTGCCTACTGCAATTCCATACAAAGCTATTTCCATAATTGGCCCTCATGTGACACTTGGGAACCTCTCACATTTAGCTGACTAAAAGAATTTCATGTAGGAGAATACAAGACATTTGAATTCTGAATTTTGTTAAGGGGTTTTATTTACTCAAAGTAACTTAATAAGGAACCAGATGGTTATTACACACACACAAACACACATGCGTGCACACATGTGAGTGAGCACACACATGCACACACACATACACATATGTACATTCATGTGCATGCCTGCCTAAATTGGCATATGGTGGATCCTCATTTTTAAAATTTTAAATTTTACAGAAATCATTTGAAGACGTGCATTAATCTATAGTAACATTGGCAGGAGTTCTTTGACACAGCTTTTATTTGAAAATGACAATATTTTATTTAATGGGAGATTGATGGAACCAATCTGTGCAATGGAAATTACGAAGAATTTTACCATTTTTGTACAGTTGAACGTTACCATATTCAAACATGATAAAGGGATGAATTCAAATATCTTCCCAATTTCTTTCTAAGTAATTGATGTGAATTTTTAGCCAACTTCAGCTACTGAGTTGTTTTTCTACTTTAATCTGACGTTGTCTTCGTTTCTTCCACTGCGCAACCTGTCGTCTTCTGTTTTTCTTGCCCCACAGTTTTCAGCAGAAGGTGTATTTGTTTCCTATTGCTGCTATATCAAATTACCACAAACACAGTGGCTTAAGACAACACCAGTTCATTCCCTTATGGGTCTGAAAGCTCTAGAGACTGGGGGAGGATGCATTTCTTTGTCTTTTCTGGTTGACAGAGGCTGCCTGCATTCCTTGGCTAGAACCGAACTTTCCTCCCAGCTGCATAGCATCATCCAGTCTCTCTCTCTATATGGCTCTCATCCTGTTGCTTTTTCTGACTCTGCCCTTCCTGTCTCCCTTTTATAAACACTCTGTGATTATATCGGGCCCATGTAGATAATCTAAGATAAACTCCATATCGCAATATACTTAATCAAATCTGAAAAGTTCCTTTTAACCATGTAAAGTAATATATTCCCAGGATCTAGGGATTAAGATGTGGACATTTTGGGAGGACCACTCTTCAGCATACCACAGTCAACAGACTGTTGATAGAAATACACAGCAAATTTTAAAATCCATGTCTTTATTACTTTTTGCACAAAATATCATTGCTAATACAAATGGTCAAAATTGCATTTAAATATATGTGGGAGGGTATATTTTAAATTTAATGTAAAGAGCAACTTTCACATGGAATCTGAGACAGAGATGGAATCCTTCATCGAGCAGAAACACAGATTCCATGATGCTTCTAATGTAATATAATTAAACATCCACTTTAACTGCAAGAAATTTCTGACCTGTGTTTCACCACTGCATGGTCAGTATTGTGTGGGCTATCCATAGCCTTTTGATGAGAGGCAGGTGAAGGAAAAGGAGGAGAGTTATTTAGAGCAGAGGGACTCTCCTGCCTTGGTTAAGTTAAGGAGACATGAGTAATGAACAGAAAGAGCAGGATCAAGGGGGGGAATTGGAGGGAGAGATGAACCATGAGAGACTGTGGACTCTGAGAAACAAACAGGGTTTTAGAGGGGAGGGGGGAGGGGGATTGGTTAGCCCGGTGACGGGTATTAAGGAGGGCATGTACTGCATGGAGCACTGGGTGTTATACGAAAACAATGGATCGTGGATCACCACATCAAAAACCAATGATGTATTGTATGGTGACTAACATAACATAATAAAATTAAAAAAAAAAAAGCAGGATCAGGAGAGATGATCCATTGATGGTCTTCAACTAGAGGGGAGAACATATTCCATTTAATTAGAGGTGGGATGAATGTAGTGCAGAGTTTGGAAGACAAGGTTTCATAGTATGCCATTCCTTTAGCAAGCTGGTGACATTGGTCAACTCTCTTTACCTCTTTGGACATAATGAGCTCAGCCTGTTGACTTCTTTTTTTTTTTTTTTTTTTAAAGATTTTATTTATTTATTTGACAGAGAGAGACACAGCGAGAGAGGGAACACAAGCAGGGGGAGTGGGAGAGGGAGAAGCAGGCTTCCCGCCGAACAGGGAGCCCGATGCGGGGCTCGATCCCAGGACCCTGGGATCATGACCTGAGCCGAAGCAGACGCTTAACGACTGAGCCACCCAGGCGCCCCCAGCCTGTTGACTTCTAAATTCTTCCTCAGTCCTGACCCTAAAGGATTAGCCTTGAAATTTACTGATGTTGCCTCTCTAGCTTAATCTTTTACACTAATGGAAATATTAGTTGCAAGTACTGGGGGAAGAATGCATTTTAATAACTAACAGAATTGCTGCTTCTGAGGAAGTGGTAGAGAAGTATTTATCAAAGGCATCTTGCTTATAGCAATAAGAAATGTCAGCAGAGGAAAGAAAGTGAATTAAACAGTTAAGTACTTTGTAATCTGAGGCTGAAAGATGCTGCCTGAGTGGAGACTATTCATATTAGGGGAAAGTTCTACTTTTCTAAATCCCGTCAGACAACATTACATGTTCGACACAGATTTTTACTGCTTACATGACTATATGATGGAAAATACCCAATTACTGGAAACCACGGAGTGATTTGGGGCTTACTGAAATGTGTTCTTTGGTGACTATGAGAAATAAAAAACCAATGCCTTAAACTGGGTTAAAATCACTTCATTATTCTCAAGGTTCTAGAGTATCATTGCACAGCATTTTATGTAATCATTTGTTTCATCCATTCATTTTTAATCAACCAGCAGAATATTCACTGAATAAATATGCTGTAGGCTACACTAATAAACAAGTTACAAAGATGAATTAGACATAAGCCTTACACATCAGGAGCTTACTGTCTATCTGGGAGAAATAAGATATAGCCGCAACTATGAGAAAACAGGGTATAATATGCTATTTGCAACCTGAACCCTGTAGAAGGTATAAATTAAATGGGTGGTCTCTGCAGCTAACTGCTAGAATTTGAATCCTAATTCTACACTACTTACCAGCTGTATTAACCTGGGTAAGTTATGTAGACTCTGTCTATGCCCAGGGAGTTGTGAGTGTTAAATAATGTGTAAAATACTTAAAATAATACCTGTCCCAAACTAGGGCATGTTCTTAGAATAATACTTTTGGGGAGATGAAGGCAGGGAAAGAACAAAAAGGGGTTTCTGATATCCTGGTAATGCTGTTTCTTGGTCTGGTTACTGCTTACAAGGGTATGTTCCCTTGGTGAAAATTCAACAAGCTATATACTGATTATATTTTTAAATTTCCTGAAAGTATATTTCTTCATTAAAAATGTAAAATACAGTGCTTCCATCATAGCATGCTCAAAACAAATATCAATTATACTCAAATCACAAATCTTAGAAGCTCCAAAGTGGGAGCAGTCACTTCTGTCTGCCAGCAATGGGGGGCATGATTTCAGGGAACAGGATATTTGAACTAGAGCCTCAAGTTGAGTTGGGTTATAGACATACTTAAATAAGTCAAGAACTTCCATTAAAAAACCCCAATGTGGGTGCCTGGGTGGCTCAGTTGGTTAAGCGACTGCCTTCGGCTCAGGTCATGATCCTGGAGTCCCTGGATCGAGTCCCGCATCGGGCTCCCTGCTCGGCAGGGAGTCTGCTTCTCCCTCTGACCCTCCCCCCTCTCATGCTCTCTCTCTCAAATAAATAAATAAAATCTTTAAAAAAAAAAAACAACCCAATGTACCACGTATTCAGGAAAGTATCATGATTCAGGTTGTTGACCTATCTCAGTTCGAATACCAGCTCTGTGGTTTAATATCTGTTTATCTTTTGGAAACTACTTAAACTCTTTGAAGCAGTTTCCTCCTCTATACAAGTCCCTACTTGACAGGATTATTGTGAAGGCTATCTGAAGTAGCATACACAGTGTCCTTGTCAGAGAGATAAGTGCATTAGAAAAACTCAAGAACAGTTGTGATGATGGTATAATGTAATGACATCTGCCTGAGCTGAGAGATGTGGTGTGTGTCTAGGGTAGCACCAAATGCCAGTTTGCCCTAAAGTGATTTAACTCATTTATATCAGTTTTAAGGACCCCAGATTATCTATTAGAACCAATGAACTTTGTAGGTATTGAAATGGGAAAAAAATGAGATGATATGTTCATTTTTTAAAATTTTTATTTTATTCCTCATAATCATTAATATTGTAGACTCCATTTTTTTTAATCTGGTACTAAATTTCTGAACTTCATTTTAATTAAATAATGGAGGTAGTAATTACAAGGACTGCTAATTCTCCAGTTCCTTTGAAATTTAAAATATTACCAAAGAATCATGTGCAGATCTTGCTATAAAATTTTATTCAATATCTCTAGCCCAGGATGAATTATTTTTTTTTAACTATGACGAAGGACTAATTAAAAAAAATGGAATCCAGTGAGGTTGAATTATCAAGACATATTTCACAAGGGAGCAGAACTTCTAGTGATCAGAAGTACCAGACCTATTATTCTTGATTTATGTAGAAGTCAACATAAGGGGAACTTTAGTTAATCTGTTGGGTCATCCATTCACCAGTACTATTCAGTGGATGGTATTTTCCGTGTTTGTGGCTCCTCAAGCAGTAGAGGTAACATGTATAGATTATGGATACTTTTACGGATCCCTCCAGACAATACCTGCTCCCTGGAGGTGCTCATCTTCTTGCTATTTTGAGATCTTCTCACATCTTTGTGGGGTTGTCTCTACTTGGAATGCCATTTCTGTCTTTGCACTCAGCCTCCTACTTAAAGGTCTCCTTTCCCTGCTACTCAAACACACCCAGACACACACATTGTTCCCTGTACTTCTACACTGAGTGCACATGCTTCTCTTTCTGCTTGTGCTTACCCATCACTCCAGGAGCCTGGATCCATTGTCCACTTTTTCCTTCCTGCTCCAGTGCCCAGGAGGCTGATTCCAACTGCTCACCCCACTTTCACCACTCTTACCTGGTGGCATCTACTTGGGCTAAGTCTATGTATGAGAGGTACCCGTGGGAGATTGCAAGATGGGAGAGGAGAGGAGTCGATGGGAGAGGGAGTTGTTCTTTCCTGTTCTGTATTTGTTTAAGCATAGATGTGCCAGTCCATGACTCCTTTCCAGTCAGTCTCTCCTTCATGGCTCTAATCCACACTGTGTTCCAGTGACTGCATTTCCTCTTCTTGCTCTTTTTGTCTCAGGATGAGAATGTATCCCCACTGTTGCTCATTTCTGGGTGCCTCACCACCCCTAATCCCCCTCACATATATGTATTTGGTCTCTATATGGATTCTTGAGCTGGATTCAGTATCCTGTTGAGAGCCTGAATCATACAGTATGTAACTGTTAATAACTTTTCAAATCAAATAATAATCATCTTTTAAGATATTTTTTCTACACAGAGATCTTCTGAAAGTCATGGATTTCTATTCCACTTTGTACAGAATAGTGCCTAGAATGTAATAGGTTAAGTAAATATTTTCTAGAAAACACAAATATTATTTGTGTATCTACATGTATGTTTTTCAACAAATATAACGCTTGAAGAGCTTAAAGTCTACTCCATGGTGTAAAATAGCATAGGATAAACAGTAAGTGATAAATGCTAGGTGAGAGATTCGGTATTAAGAAAAAAAATAGTCATCATGAGGCATTTTAGAAGGTCTTTTGGAAGTGTTGATAATGAATCGTGAAGGGTATTTTTTAGATATAATTGATGACCTTGAGAGAGGTTGAGGTTTGTTGCTTTAGCTTGTCCAGCATCCTTTACCCCTTTCTGTAATAACAGCACACATGGCCTTCTAAGTCTTCTAAGTCCACATATTTTGCATGTGAGCAAGCACCCACCCATCTCTGGCTTCACAGAGAGACGTGCAACTAAATGCTCCTGAGTCTTAACTCCATTTCCCACAGCCACACTGATAGGTTCAGAAACAGGCACGTGATCCCACTTGGACGATTACGTTCCCAATTGGGCTCCTTAGATTCACTTAGCCACATCCTTCTCTTTTCTCTCTTTTTGGATTAACACTCCTATTGTACAGGTTGTCACTACACTCTGAGATTTGGATAAAACACCAAAGTGTGGGGCATGGAGTCTGAGTTTCTGGGAACAATGCGGGCTAATTGTGAAATAGGCAGATTCCATTTCCTTTCTTTTTCTTGTTAGGAGTCTCAGACAAGGTTTTCCCATTCAGTCCTTCTCGGGAAGTCCCATGTGCCCAGTGAATATGCCACCTGGGACTACTTCATCTGGGTCTCTGAAGAATAGGTAGTATATTAAAGCCCTTATATTGCAGTGTAGCACATGTTTATTTACTTCATTGTTCTTTTCCCCTTACCTTTACTGCCTTGGTTTGAACCTCTTAAAAAAGTGTTAGTACTTTAATCCTTGCTTCAGTCTCTGTTTTGTGCGAAAATCAGTCTAAACCAGAGCCATATTTGACACATTTGTTGGAACTTTTCAGAAAGAACCTTTTCTGCTAGTTTGTAAAATCTGTAGAATGCAAACCTGGTGGTATCTTGAAAAGAGAGTTTGAGATTGAAGTCAACAGGAAAAACACAGATAAAGAATGGTGACAGATCCCTGAGGATATTATTCAAGGACTTGGATAGAGCTTTGATTAATGGAGGCTTTATTACTGGATTTTTCAGTTACATGAGCCAAGAAATGGCCATTTTTTAATGTTTTGTATGAGTTAGTTTTTTCTCTTTTGCAACAATCCCCAAATCCTGTGTATTTATTTAATTTTAAGAGCAAAAGTCATTATAATCCAGATGAAACTCATATTTATAATATTCTTGTAGCTCTGAGTTTAGAAAGAGAGATTGGATTAAAAAGGCTGACTAAAACCAAAAGTTGGATTGTGCTGGATATCAAGTTAAAAAACAAAAACAAAAACATTCAGCATGCTTTCTTTTAGAAAGTAAGGATACAAGGAAGGTATTTGACCAAATAGGAGGGCAGATTGAAAAAAGATACCTTTAAGAAAAAAGAAAACAGAAGTCTGTATTAATTTTCTATTGCTGACATAACACATGATCACAAACTCTGTGGCTTCAGAGAACAAAAATTTATTATCTTACAGTTGTGGAAGTCAAAAGCTCAAAATCAGCCTTATGGGGCTAAAGTCAGAATATCAGTTAAGGCTGTTTCCTTATGGAGGCATTAGGTGAAAATCATTTCCTTGCCGTTTCTAGTTTGTAGAGGCTGTCCACACTCCTTGGCTTATAGCCCCCTTCTATCTTCAAAGACTGCGCTGTCTGGTCAAATCTTTCTATCTATAATTTTGACTCTGATTATTCTGCCTACCTCCTCTCTTTTTAAAGGATCCTTGGGATAACACTGAGCCCACCCAGATAATCTTGAATAATCCCTGCATTTTAAAATCAGCTGATTAGAAACCTTAATTCCATCTGCTGCCGTGATTACCCTTTGCCATGTAATGTAGCATATTCACAAATTCCAGGAATTAGACCCGGGATATCTTTGGAAGGCCATTATCCTACGTGCTAATGTTAAGAAAAAGAACCCATTGAATATTGTTGTATTCTGCTTCATCCAAGGCCAGCCTTATTTTTCAGGGGAATAAAAAATAACCTGACATGTTCCACCAAAATGATTTTGGCAGAAAAGAAGTCTGGGAGTGTTAAAATTTGTTTTAACAGAGAGAAATGTTATTGGCCTAGCTCATCTATTTTGGAAGTTGATGTCAGAAATGTAACATGTATTTTATTATTTGTATGGTGTGATAATAAGTCTTAAAAGGTACTTAACTCTAAATGCATCTGCGAAGCCCCTTTTGCCATGAAAAATAATATATTCATAGGTTTAGGGGATTAGGACGTGGCATCATTAAGCAGCTATTATTCTGCCTATCATAGAATCTCATATGTTACTATTATTAGAATGTTTGGGTTCTCCATTTACAAATACTAGTGACATACTAAGAATTTTGGCAACATGTGTGATAGGTCAAATTTTGGTTCTCCCCATATGGAAACTTAATGGAGCTAATAATATTCACTCGACATTTACTCAGTTCAGGATGGGGCCAAGCAGAAACAAAGCACACGACAAAATAAAACAAAGATCAGCAACAAAGTGACAGGTAGGAATTACTTTAATTATCCCCATTTTGTAGATAAGGAATATAGATGAAGGTAGATATTAGATGAGTTGCCTGTGTTGACTTCTGTAGTCACTGGTACATCAGGAATTTGAGATTAAATTTGGTTTGAAATCTAGTAAAGTTTAAAGCGTACCACATAATTTTAATTCCTACCGTTTAAGAGTAAGGAGTTAAATATAGTCAGCAGAGTTCAAATAATATCTAAATTAGGGAATAGCCTTTTTCATGATATAGTTTTCATATGTTCAAGTTCAATATCTGTTTATAGTAAAAATTTGCAATGCAAGTCAAAAGATTACAAGTAAAATTGACATGGACATGCATTATATGAGTACATTTCAGGGATTTTTACATTGATGAGGCAAACATTGATCTACTCAGATATTAAAGTATTTAATAATAGCTTTATTTTGAGCCTTCTGTTTGAAATCTCTAAAAATTAAAGATTGCAATCTTCTGTAGACACTATTACTAAAATTGAATTGTTACAAGTTTATGAAAGATCATTATACTAAATTATTTTAGAACCCTTGATAAATGTTGATAAGGATTTGAAAATTGGCATTTTGTTCAACCTCTATTAAATATAGACATATTTATACTTTGGATGTGGCAAACTACATTCATTCCATGCAGAAGACTGAGAATTGCTTCAAAGATAGCATACAAAGTATCACATTTCCCCTGAGGATAGTCTTTTAAAAAATCTATCTTACAATTGCTGTTTGCCATGATCAGTCAATATTCAGTCTTTGAAAAAAGAACATTAGCTTGTTGAACCATAATTCAAAATAACTTACAATTTAATCTTATTTTAAAAACACTCTAGTTAATTGTAATTAATGTTTGACAGTTTGAAAGACATCTGTTATATTAACATAATGATCTTCTTACACATGAAATGCTGCACATTAAAAACTCAGCAGAGTTGAATTATGGGTATTTTGTAAATAAAAGAAAATCTTCAGTAAAAACAAGTAGTTCTTTCCATTATTTGCTAAACAGTTTTTTCTCCTCTTGACAAAATAATGAATGAAACATACATGTTTCTTCATAAGGGAAATGAACTTCCCACTGTTTTGTTATAAACTTGGTTATTCTGGAGACCCTTTGGTTCTGTATTTTATAATTTGAGTCATTGACGTACTGTATGATTTCATGTGTTTATTCATTGTCAGCTGTGATTATTGGAGGTCACTTAGACTCTTAGATTATTCCATGCTATTGCAAACAATATTATCAATAAACAAGTAAATGAATGAGCAAACTCTTAACAAAAACATTTTGCCACATAGTTAATTCCTCAAATCAGTGGTTCTAAACCTAGGGGACATTTAGCAATGTGCGGAAATATTTTTGGTTGTCCACAGGCTAGGGATGCTGCTAAACATTCTATAGGAAAACCCCATTCCAGTCTAATCTAAAATGTCAATAGTGCCAAAGTTGAGAAACCCTTCCTTAAATAATAAAAATCAAAAAGCAGATTTTAAAACATCAATATATTGACACAGCAAGGAGTAACTCTGACACAGGAAATGTACAGAGGCAAAATTTATAAATGCAAACCAATCTACCTGAGTCTCCTGTCTATTCAATCCATAGATTCGTGATGATGAAAAGTTAGTTTTGAATGGAGCTTTGGACTCACATTCTAAGGCAAAGGAACCTAGGACTGATTTTGTGAAGGCTCAGTTTCACTATGTGTTTATGTTTCTCTCTCTTCAAAAAAAAATGAAAAGCTGAAATAAAGACATGAATTACTGTATTAGAAAAATAAAAGGCTGGAGACAAACCATAAGAGACTCTTAATCTCAGGAAACAAACTGAGCGTTGCTGGAGTGGAGGGGGGTGGGAGGGATGGGTGGCTGGGTGTTGGACATTGGGGAGGGTATGTGCTATGGTGAGTGCTGCGAATTGTGTCAGACTGATGAATCACAGATCTGTACCCCTGAAACAAATAATACGTTATATGTTAAGAAAAAAATAAATAAATGGCTAACAGTAGCAGAATAATTTTAAACTGGGATGGTGTTAATACGCAAACATGTTCATTTGCTAGAATTGTGTAGAATGTTTTATTTAAGCTTCCTGTTGAGAAACGTAAAGAGGGAAGCTTGCAGAATTGTGAGACCTTCAGAGTCCTTAAATTTAATGCTAAATATAGTTGCTCCTGCATTACTTACGCATTATCTAATACAATGCCTGCAACATAGGAGTCACTCAATAAATGTGCCAAATTATTGAGCTTTCTGTGGGCAGTAATTAATAATTAAATTAATAAATAATAAAATAATGATTAATCAATCACATAATAATTTAAAAAGTTGTGTGAAAATTCTTTGTAAAACTACAAATTGCTAATCAGATCTGCAGCCAAATATGCCACTTCTGTGTTCATGCCACTGCCTTTCCAGAAATTTCCTTCCCCATCTGCTGTGCTTGACTGCCTTCTGTATACCTACATGAATGTATGTGCACATATATAATACAAAAACAATCTAATAGATAAATATAACAAATCAGATTCTAAACTTGGCATTCAAGGCTAATAGCTAATAGTGCATACTAGGTACTATTCTAGGTACTTTACACCTACTGATTTGTTGAATTCTTATAAAAACTCTGTGATATAAGTGCTCCATATCATCCCCATGTTACAGATGTGAAAAGTGGGGAACATATCAGAACCTAACCACACTCACACAGTTGGTTACCCATCCCATCAAGAGGTAGAGTTTATTTCTACCACTTTGAATCCATGGCTGGGCTTTAACTCCTTGGTGTAATATGGCTGGGCTTTAACTTCTTGGTGTAATATGTTCCATCTTTTTAACAATGCCCACCAAACATTCCTTTAACAGTCTCCAGCCCTGATAACTATGGGATGGTTCTGCTTGTTCGGAATACTCTGTAAATGTCATATATTCCATTTCAGATCCCCCTTCTAGGATTGGACCAAAAGCTATACTTCACAGAAAAAAAAAAAAAATTCCTTATTCTCCTAGCTGTAGGAGTTCTTTTTTAAAAAAATTTTTTTTAAGTATTTATTTATTTGCGATAGAGAGCATGAACAGGGAGTGGGGCAGAGAGAGAGAAGGAGAAGCAGGCTCCTCGCTGAGCAGAGAGCCTGATACGGGGCTCGATTGCGGGGCACCCAGATCATAACCCGAGCCGAAGTCAGTTGCTTAACTGACGGCACCACCCAGCTGGCCTCTCTCCTCTTAATTAAATTTTGTGGTAAAGATAGTGAAAGTATCAGGTAACTCTTTTTTTTTTCTTTCTTTCTTAAATTTTATTTCGGAAAGAGAATGAGAGTGAGTGAGAGCATGAGCAGTGGGAGGGGCAGAGAGAGAGGGAGAGACTCCATGCTAACCACGGAGGCCCATATGGGACTTGATCTCACGATCCTGAGATCATGACCTGAGCCAAAACCAGAAGTCAGAGACTTAACCAACTGAGCCACCCAAGTGCCCCATCAGGTAACTTTTCTCGTATAAATATCAACCCCCAAATTTAATTGCTTAAAATAGCAACTAAATACTAGTTTTTGGTTTTGTTGATGGGCAGTTTGAGCTGGGCTTGGCTAGGTGGTCTTTTGGTCTTGGCCGGGTTTACTCCTACATCTGTAGATCTGTTTTAGAGGATTGGCTGGCCATTGGTTGGGATGATAGGGATAACTGGGCCATGTATCTCTCCAGCAGGTTAGCCAGTTAATTGATGGCGATTGGACAAGTTTCCAAGAGGGAGCTGAAGTACTGGCTCAGAAGTGGCCCATCATTTCTGTTGTAACCTGTTTGTTAAAACAAGATGCAGGGACAGAGGATTCAAAGTGGTAGAAATAAACTCTACCTCTTGATGGGATGGGCCACATTGTCACACTGCAAAGAGTCCTGTATGCAGGCAGGGGTCTAAATGTAGCAATAATCGTAACCAGTCCATCTGGGTCACCTAGCTGTCACGTATCTCCTTGAAGGCAAGCGTGTCATTTTGTACACAGGGCTTGGCCTACAGTAAAGACTTGCTGTAAGCTTTGTATCGGTGAGTGGTTATTTCCAATTTTAGAGCTCCCTTTTATTCTTGGCTAGAATGATTTAAAAAGGAATCTGGGTCATGTCTAATTCCCTGGCCTGATTGCAATTACTTTAGGCCTTAAATCAATATTAGTCTGTTTTTAGGAAGGAGTAGAACGATTTATCAAAAGGAACATATTTCAGAGGTGACTACCCATCAGTGCAAGATGCACTATAATTTTCTTTTGAAAGGTTTGTTTTAAATTTTCTTGGAGGACAAATTAGCAGTATATATCAAAATTAGAGTACACATACCCTTTGATCAATTCAACTTGCAGTAACTAATCCAAAAAATGGATAACAGAAATATATTGAGGAGGATGTTCATGGCATCATTGCTTATAATGTACTTCCCTTCAGTATGTGCTATCTTGGAATTTCTGAAATCCATAAGTAAATGGATTTCACATAAAATATTCTCACAAATTATTTCATGTAAAATATTTTTTTTCAAAGAGAAATAAAACACAGAAGTAGGTGCCATAAAGATAAAAGAGCACTAGATTTAAAACGAGAAAACTTGGGTTTTATTTCCAGATGTGTTATTTATTAGACATGTGACTTTAAATATTTACTAAATATGAACCTCAGTTTCTTCATCCATGCATGACATGTGTCACTTGGCTATATAATAATAATAATAATAATAATAATAATAATAAATGGGATAGTGCATTAAAAGTACCTAGCACTGAGTACAGCACATAACACCTGAAAGGTAATTAAAAATTTCAGTATAATATGTTTTAACATTAATATTTAAAAATCACTTTAGGGGCACCTGGGTGGCTCAGTCGTTAAGCGTCTGCCTTCGGCTCAGGTCATGATCCCAGGGTCCTGGGATCGAGCCCCACATCGGGCTCCCTGCTCAGCGGGAAGCCTGCTTCTCCCTCTCCCACTCCCCCGGCTTGTGTTCCCTGTCTCGCTGTGTTTCTCCCTGTCAAATAAATAAATAAAATCTTAAAAAAAAAAAAATCACTTTAAATGTATAAGTATTAAATGAGCTATTTTTACTAAAACAAAGGAACACATTGACGAGAATAAAATACATCATAATTTTAATATCTTGAGTCAAATTCAGGACAATCTTTCAAACAGCAATAATATATTATTTCCTTAGAGATTATTGATGGAATTGGACCCTTAAGTGTTTGTTCTTTCCAGGTTCCGCTCATTAAAATTATTTTCAATAATTTTGTGTTACTTTGTTAACTTCTTTTCCTGTCACTTTCAATTTCTTAGTCTGTTTTAGTGGGCCTCTCTCTAGTAACAGACACTTTTAAATTTGATACTCATAAAACTAAGACAGCAAATGGCAATGATTGCCGTAATTATGGCAAAATCAGGAACATAGTTCTGAGTGAATATCCAAGAGACTCCGCTTTAGGAAAGTTGTGAAATAATAGGAAACATACATCTAGGTCTCTGCCCCTGGTTCCTGGCACTGGACTCCTGAAACCCTTGGAATTTCCTGGGTGATAGGCGTGTCGCTTGTTCTAATGAGACAACTCCGAGTAGGCTCCTGGATGGCTCCTGGATGGGGGCTGTCACCTGGAAAGATCAAGCCATGATTAGAAGCTTGGAATTTACAACCCTGCAACCTCCCACTTCTCCAAAGAGGGGAAAGGGGCTGGAAATGAAAGTTAATCATTGATCATGCCTCTATAAGGAAGCCTCCATAAAATCCCAGTAGTATGGGGTTTGGAGAGCTTCAAGGTGGGTGAACACATCCATGTGCCAAGAGAGTGACGTATCTCAAGTACATGAGGACAGAAGCCCCTGTGCTTGAGACCTTCCCAGACCTGGCCTTGTGTATCTCTTCATCTGGTTGTTCACCTCTATCCTTTTCATATCCTTTAATAAACTGGTACACTTAAGTAAGCATTTTCCTGAGTTCTGTGAGATGCTTTAACAAATTAATCAAACCTGAAGAGGGCATTGTGGGCATGTAAGATTTAGAGCTGATGGTTTAGAAGCACAGCTGACAACCTGAATTTGTGATTGGTGTCTGAAGTGAGGAACAGTGTTACGGGACTGAGCTCTTAACCTGTGGGATCTGATACTATCTCCAGGTAGATGGTGTCTGAATTGAGTTAAATTGTAAGACACCCCACTGGGGTTGCAGAGAATCGCCTGGTAGAGGAAAACCTCCACACATTTGGGGTCAGAAGTGTTGCGAATGTTATAGTAAGGTGACAGTAAAAAAGAAACACAGGTAGAAAACTGGGTGATTTTTCTGACTCAGAAAGGATAATCAACATGTGCCCACTGCAACACAGATTTTAGAAATCCTAGGCTCTTTTTGCTTTCTCCCCAGTGCTCAGTTATGGGCAGAGGAGTTGAACATGCTTCTAAGCAAGAAGATTTTCAGTGAGAGAATTTTTAACAAATGACAAAAATGTTGCATTTCACAAGGCACTTCTGAGTCTTGATATTTGTAACTTTGTAGAACAGAGGGGTCTTTGTAAGAGAATGTAAGAATGTAAGAGAATTTGAGAGATTTTAATATATTGAAAGCAGTTTTCTTTCATGAAGGACATTTTTGCAATCTTAATATGGTAGAAAATGGGTCTAATTAATCATCCTTGGAATGCCTGGGTGTCTCAGTCTGTTAAGCGTCTGCCTTCAGCTCAGGTCTTGATCCCAGGGTCTTGGGATGGAGTCCCATGTCGGACTCCCTGCTGAGCAGGAAGCCTGCTTCCCCCTCTCCCTCTGCCAGTCCCCCTGCTTGTGCACTCTCTCTCTCTTTCTCTCTGATCAATCAATCAATCAATCAATCATTAAAAAAATTATCCTCAATGCCAGGCTTTAGTGTTCCATATAGTAGTATTTCTCTGGCTAAATGAAGAAATTGTAAATAAAAATTTATATTATGTATAAAAGGGGTTATGGTAGGAAAGTTAAAAGACACTTTCTCACCCCTACCTATATGTAAGGAAAATAAATTGCTCCCTTAACTATTTTCTTCAAATTGTCTATACCATTCAATGTACTTAACATTTATTGAGGCCCTGGTGAATGCCAATCATTATATAGATATTTTACATGCATTAACATATTTTTTTTTGTATTTTTAAATAATCTTTTGAAGAGGATATGATAATCTTGATGAAATTACTGAGACTCAGTGAATTTATAACATTGTGGAGATCACAACAAGCCCAGAAAGAAAAAATTAAAGATACCTTCACATAAGAGATTTTGAACTAATGTTGATCTTTATGGGGCACTTAGGAATCTTCACATTTATAACTTTGAAGAACAATAGAGGGTCCAAGAATTACTGTGAGCTGGCCTAAATTAGCCTAAATCACAGATACAGGAGCAGGGTCTATTACCCAAGTGATATTCATATTTTCACATTCATTATTTTTCTTGGAAACCCAGTTCTAATATTTGAGGGGATGGTTTGCTCTGTATTCGAGACCGTTGGGAAGGAGGAGTAGTAAAACTCACATAATACTTTTTACTTCTCACTTGATTACACTCCCCAAGTGGTCAGTTCCATTGAATAACTGCTTTCATGTTTGTAAGGTGTTGTAATTTACAGAAAGGATTGCACACACTTTTAAAGCTTGCATGTCAGATCTTGTGGGTCTGTAGAGAGCCTCATGCTGAGAAGAAATGTGAGGGGTGAATGGAGTCAGTGGGAAGCAGCATTGTAGAAAAGAGATTTAGGAATAAAATGGCGGCAGGATTGCATGTATACAACAAACGTGACTCTCTAGCTGTTAGATCCTTTATATCCTACGAGCCTGTCTTTGCAGTATATTGAATATAAAAGTGACTTGTGAACTGCTATGTACTATACAAACATAAGAACTAATCTATTGTTACTGTTTCTACCATACTCTTCTTACACATGGAAAGTGGTGAGTCCTGATGTCCTTGTATTAAATCTGTAAGGCCAGATATCTTCTTTATTTACTCCTGGTAGGACAAAACAATAAAAAAAAAATTGGTGCTACACAAGCATCAGTTTCTCTAAGAATCTTTCATAACACACAGCCTTATTAAACGTCTGTTAGAGTACTTAATAAGTCATAATACATTTTTTGGAGGCATCTTCAGCCTCATCCAAAAGAAGATGAGTTCCTTAGGGAGGAAGTTATGTCTTACTGACCTCTGGATATCACTTTATGTATGACGCTTTAATAAAAAAAGAAATTATTACAAGGAAAATTGAAAAGGGGAAAGGAAGGGAAAAGGAAGGAAGGGAAAAAGGAAGGAAGGGAGGAGGAAAAGAAAAAGGATTAAAAGTTTCTGTTAGAAAAGCTGGAAGCAAGGAATGAACAACTTATATTTTCTGTGCTTGTGAAGCTACATGTATTGTAACATTAATATTGCCTTTCTACCACTGATAGGAGTTGAGGTCTGAGGTCAGAGGTGCAAAAATGGATTAAAAACAATGTGTAGCAGGTAATGTTCCTTGCACTAATATCATATGCTTCACTGCTTACTTGGTTATTCACTTTTACACCTGTCCTCAGAGACCAAATCAATGAGATACTTGATGTCATGCTTTTGTAGTATCATCATTGTTTATTTGGAAGCAATGTTTGCTTTCTCTTTGGTTAAGCTGGTAGGACATGCTAGAAACAACAGCTTATCAAGCAACATCTTGAATAAAGTGGATATAGATGAATATTTATAGTGGATAAGCATTCTGGATGGGCTTTTTTGGAGAAGGTGGGAAGGTGGAATCATGGTGTTTAAGGGCTCAAAAGATTGGTGATGTTGTCTAATGTATAGATTGGAAAATCTTCTCTGTAAAAGGCCAGATAATAAATATTTTGGGTTTCGTGGGCCTGGCTTTGTCACTACTACTCAATTCTGCCATTGTAGTGTGATAACAGCCATAGATACTAAGTAAATGAGGGTGGCTGTGTTCCCATCAAATTCATTTACAGAAACAAGTGACCAGCCCAATGATCATGGCAGACAATAATATGACATCCATATGTTGCTAGAAATTATACTGCATCACAGTTAATCATCTGACCTTTTTTTGAATTCTTTGAATATCTCACTATGACTCAGTTCAAACTTTTCTAAATAGAGGTGTGTGTGTGTTTGTGATGCTGTTATTTTTAGTGTTCTTATATATTTTTTTAAAGATTTATCCACTCATTTTAGAGAGATGAGAGAGTATGTGCAGGCGGGGAGGAGGGGTAGGGGGAGGGGGAGAGAATCTGAAGCATGCTCCCCACTGAGTGTGAAGCCCGATGCAGGGCTCTATCCCACGACCCCGAGATCATGACCTGAGCGGAAACCAAGAGTTTGACGCTCAACTGACTGAGTCACCCAGGCGCCCCAGTGTTTTGTATTTTTGTTAGTTTTTGTTCTTTTCTTTGAGTCAAAATCTGGATTGTGATCATGTACTAGGTTAGATGAGTCTGAGAGATTGTGATGACAGAGCCAACTGTTTTCATTTGAGATCTTTTCAGTATTTAGGATGGCTGTCATATCCTTTTATTTTTAAATAAACTCTTAAATTTAGAACAGTTTTAGATTTACAGAATTGTTGTGAAGATAGTATAGATACTTCATATACTTCAAGGTAAGTTTCTTGTATTATTCAAATTCAGTTTCTCCATCTTACCTTAGTATGGTACCTGTATCACAGTTAATGAACCATTATTGATAGATCATTATTAAGTCCATATATTATTCAAATTTCTCATTTTTTCCCCCGAATGTCCTTTTTCTGTTCCAGGATCCCATTTAGGATGCCAGATTACATTTAGTAATCATGTTTTCTTAGCTTCCTTTTGCTGTGACAATTTCTGACATTCCTTGTTTATGATGACTCTGACAGTTTTGAGGATCATTGGTCAGGTATTTTGTAGACTATCCTTTAACTGGGATTTGATCACACTTTCCTCATTTTGTAGAGTGTCCTTCATTGGGATTTGTTAATTAGACTGGGGTTGTAGGTTTTGGAAGGAAGACCATAGAGGTAGAGTACCATTCTCATCATATCATATCAAGAGTATTATGGTGGTTAATTTTATGTGTCAACTTGTGTAGGCTAAGAGCTGCCCAGTTAGCCTGTGGAACATTATTTCTGGATGTATCTGTGAGGGTGTTTCCAGAAGAGATTAGCAATTGAATCAGTAGACTGAGTAAAGGATATCATCCTCACCAATGCAGATAAGCATCCAATCCATTGAGTCAAGTAGAACAAAAAGGCCAAGGAAGGGCAAATCTGCTCTCTTTGCTTGAGCTAGGACATACATCTTCTCCTGCTCTTGGACATTTGCACTCATGGTTCTTAGGACTTCAAACTCTGGGACTTATACCATCAGTTCACCTGTGTTCTCAGGTCTTCAAACTTGGACTGAATTACACCACTGGATTGCCTGGTTCTCTAGCTTGCAGATAGCAGGTTGTGGGGTATCCTGGCCTCCATAATTGCATGAGCCAGTTTCTACAATAAATCTATATCTGTCGTCTTCTATTGGCTCTGTTTCTCTGTAGAATCCTGACTAATACAGGTACGTTCGTTCAACATGAAAGTATTCCAGTTGATGTTAACATTGATCACCTGGCAGTTAGTGTTTGTCAGGTTGCTTTACTAAAAAGTAGTTCCTTTTTCTCCCTTCTATACTGTACTCTTTGGAAAGCAGTTGTTATGTGTAGTCAACACTTAATAAATGAAACATTATGCTCCACTTTCTTAAAGGTGAAAAGTCTACATAGATTGGAATTCTTCTGCATGGGAGATTTGTCTATTTCCCCATTTATTATTTATTTTCTCAGTCATTTGTACCAGTATGGGCTCATGGATGTTTATTTTATACTTTAGGTTATAATCCATCACCAGTTTTATGTTACTCAAATTGTTCCAGCTTTGGCCATGGGGAGCTCTTTTAGTATGTTCCTGTGTTTCTTTGACAAACCTTTATTTTGTGAGCATGTGTGTATATTGCTTCCTTACTTTCTGGCACTGTAAGATGCTCCAGGTTTATCATATTTATTTCCTGCCCCAGTCTGTGAATCAGCTATTTCTCCAAGGGACTCTCATTCCTTTTATTAGAGAATGGTATTAGAAACCATGTTCCACGTTGTGGGTATTAGCTGTGCTCATTGCTACCGGGGTGTTGTTACTTCCAGGACCTCTCGGCTGATAAAGCAAGGAGTTATATGTGTGTATACTAACCCATGTACATACACATATCTATGACTATTTATGTATCTATCTTAAGCTAAACATGAGTTCATCCTGATATCTCCAACTCTAATCCATTACTATGTGGATCATTCTTGTCATCTTTCCTTGCTTATTTGTAATATCCCTCTCCAACAGGGGGAAAAAAATGGCTCTAACAATCTGCCATCCATTTACTTGATTGGTCAATTCCAATACCATGTTACAGTGGTTTTAGAATTGTTAACCCATATGTCTATAAGAAATAACTTTATCAACTAGAATACAGTATTTATGTATAGTTCCTTTTGCCCTTAGTCTTACAGACTCCATTAATTTCCAAAGTTGCTTGTGTCAGCACCTTTTTCCACTATCCCTTTCTATATATTGAAAGGGATATATATATATATATATACATATATATATATATATAAAACACATGAAAGTATATATATATATATATATATATATATATAACACATGAAATATATATATATGTATATATATATATATATATAACACATGAAAGTATAACTTTCATGTTATACTTTCCATCCTGGGATTGCCCAGCCTCCTAAATGATTTTTTTTTTTTTGATCTCTAATATTTTTGTCTTTTTCAGAATGTCTTATAATTGGAATCATACAGTATATAGCTTTTTTTTTAGGCTGGTTTATTTCACTTAGCAATATGCATTTAAGACTCATCCATGCCTTTGGAAAATTCTTTACCCCTGGGGAGTTACAGATGAAGCTCTGGGCCTATTCCTAGTGATTATTCTTTACTTGCTGCTGCCACAACTATTTGGGCATCTTTCTTGGGTCTTCACCATGAGAATCTGGTGGGATCCAGGTAAAGTGGGGGGACCTTCCTAATACTAGTCCACTCTTAACCTCCAGTAGTTCATCAAATACTATTTAAATGTTCCTCCCCATTTGTGGCTCCAGCAGCTTTTGCTCTAGGTAAGCAGATCTTGGACGGATTCTCTGGATTTTCCCTATCTCTCCAGACTTCAGAGTGATTTATTTCGAAAACTCTACTCAAAAATGACCCTAAACAAGATCAACAGTTTACAGTTTGTATGACTTTTTCTTATTACAAGGATGGGAGTGATTACTTCCAAGTACTTTACATGTTGGGGTTGAACCTGGAAGTCTGTCATGTCCTTTTGAGAATTTGTTTTTCCTTTGCCATGTTAAATGCCAGTTGTTTCGAACATTTTTTATTATTCATGATTTTCAGGTCCTTTGGAAACATTTGTATGGTGGTCAGGAACACGATCTCTCTCTTAATTTGGGATGAACTCAACTGGCATATAATATTCCAGGTGTAGTCTAAGCAATACAGAGAATGCTCACCTCCCTTATTAATATGGCTTGAAATAGGCTTTATGTTTTGGATCCTTTTCCTCAGTATTGACTATGGTGGTGAAAATGTCGTGGAAATACAATAGATGTTGTTCGTGGCTGATTTTACATAGTATCCTATAAAAAAATAAAGTGAAAAAAAATTCTTGCAGGTGTATAGAAAAATTATGAGTTGTTCCATCAGATTTTTTGTAGGATTAAATCGATAGTTCTTATGGATTTTGTGAGGAAATTAAAGTTTTTTTCCAACAATTCACAGTTTTATAGTATACAACTTAAAAAATTAACTTCATAATCTATAAAATAGGTTGTCTATAAATTAATGCAAGTGCAACTCCAGTCTACATGACTGTTGGAGAATTTGATTTAATTTCTGAAAAAAGCAAAGTATCTTGTAAATGGTAAGAGAAAACCAAGTTCCATCCTCATTTTACTGGCAGGGAACCTGAAGTTCTCAGGGGCTGCTGCTATTCATTCCTCAAGTCATGGAATTAGTAACAAGTAAGCCATTTATTGGCTTAAAGTGTGTTCCCACCACTATTCACAAAACATAGTATCAATCTTTTGTAGTAAACATTTTTATTCTGCTTTTTCCTGTTTGAAAAAAAAGTAAAGAGGAAATGTCAACAGTGGTAGGAATTTGATTCTGTTGGATACAGGCATGAATCTCTTTGGACAAAAAAAATTTTTTTTTTCAGAAATATAAACAAGGCCAGGTTTCCTAAAATCCCGCCGGAGTGAGAACCTTCACATTCCCAAGAGCGGGAGTGTTCTCACAGCAGGAAAGGACATCCGCCACAGAGCAGTGCAACCCTTAATTAAATGATGCAGCAACATATGGGAATTAGCAAAGAAATTAAGAGACTAATAAAGCAGAACACAGTAATGTTGTTGTAAATGGAGAGGAGCTCCATGGTGGCAAATTGGGGGAAAAAAATAACCCATGATGAAGTAGAGAATCATAGAAAAATGATCTGAGCATTGAATGATTAAACAGGACCCTAAAAGTCACTTAACGTTATCAGGTTCTGTATTCTAGTTGCCAAGGACTTGTGAGGGAGAGGGTTACACAGACTCTTTGAAAAGTTCAAGTGAATGGAGAGACCCAACCTGATGAAGTAGGTTACCTTATTGTATCACTCATTTACTCCATCAGCCAGTTTTTCATTACTTTGGTCAACAAATTTTTATTGAAGCTTACTATATGTCCTTGCTGTCCTAGGCATAAAGTTTATAGGATATAAAACAGACGTCATCCCTGACCTCATGAAAAACATCTTGACTGAGATGGGTGCCTCTGATTGTTCTTGGTTGTTTTCTTTTAAATGCTATAAGGCATTTTTTTTCTTGCTCTGTGAGCTTTTGTCAAATGAAAATGGTTATGTGTTCTAGAATATCTTCTACCGTCCCGGGAGAAAGTTCCCATTTTCTTTTCCTGACTTGTTAATTTTAGGCATTCTGACTGGTGTGAGGTGGTATCTCATTGATGTCAGATTATATTTTCTTTGTATTCGTAACAAAGGCATGGGGTTATGCAGATAATATCAGAAGGAGTAAAAGGGAACGGATTATCTCTCATGTATTTCTGTCATGTGCCAGACCCACGGATTGCCCCATACATCTAGAAAGTGAGAACCACGGTGTGCAGACCTAACCTTGTTCTTCCCTGCTGTATCTCAGTGCCTTGAGAGGTAGTAGGAGTATCTTCTACACTCAGAATGTATTTGAGAAATAAAGGGACCCAATCCTTTAATTAGTGCTACAATGCAGTATTATGTCCCTTTTAGAGATGAGGAAACTCATCCAGTGTATGAGCAGTATTCTTCCAATTGTGAGTTGACGGAACCTATTTCAACTAGTGTAAGTTAAGTACTACTATTACTAGTATTACTATTAGTAATAACTATTACTTAATAGATCATAGAAATGAGAAATGGCATAGCTGGATTCGAGTGTTCAAAGAACATATTCAGAGCTCTTTTTCTGTCTCAGAGCTCAGCTTGCCTTTCTTTTTTTTTTTAAATTTTTTTATTGTTATGTTAATCCCCATACATTACATCATTAGTTTTAGATGTAGTGTTCCATGATTCATTGTTTGTGCATAACACCCAGTGCCCCATGCAGAACGTGCCCTCCTCAATATCCATCACCAGGCTAACCCATCCTCCCACCCCCCTCCCCTCTAGAACCCTCAATTTTTCAGAGTCCATCGTCTCTCATGGTTCGTCTCCCCCTCCGATTTCCCCCCCTTCATTCTTCCCCTCCTGCTACATTCTTCTTCTTTTTTTTTTTTCTTTCTTAACATATATTGCATTATTTGTTTCAGAGGTACAGATCTGAGATTCAACAGTCTTGCACAATTCACAGCGCTTACCAGAGCACATACCCTCCCCAGTGTCCATCACCCAGTCACCCCATCCCTCCCACCCCCCACCACTCCAGCAACCCTCAGTTTGTTTCCTGAGATTAAGAATTCCTCATATCAGTGAGGTCATATGATACATGTCTTTCTCTGTTTGACTTATTTCGCTCTCAGCTTGCCTTTCTGCTGACTTACTGTTTTGTTTTCTAAAAACAGGACTGCTATTAAGTAACAAAGGGGGCCCTGGGCAGCTGTAGGCTAACTATATGCACCTGCTATGAGTCACTGTTCTAGCTGAGCACCTGAACTTTGAACAATGTGTCGAATAGATGCATTCATGAAAAATGTTGCGGACTAATTTTTATTTATTATTTTTACTGGAGAGGAGACAAATTTCATTGAATGTGTTGTAAGCCTTTGAGTCTAGAAGAACTGTGGTACAATCAAAACATTCCAAAGATTTAAAATCCCATTTTATAATGTTCAGAAGAAAAGCTAAAACAGGGATGTTCTCTAATTGAATCCTCCTTTGCATGACAAAGCAAGAAATTGAAGTCAACAGTCCTTGAGAGCTTAATGAGGGCTAAGAGCCGGGGAGAACTGAGGCAAATGACAAGGCCAAAGAATCAGCAACAGGGTCTTGAATTAGAGTGGTACAGAAGAACCGTTATATAATTAACAGGACCCAGTTAAGGTACTAAGATATGAAATCTTCCTAATGTAGTAGATTTCACATATTTTGCATGCTAGGTGGCCTATGTAATATAGAGATATAATGAAAAATAGTTAACATTTATTGAACACTTTGTACTAAGTACTGCTTTAAAATATTTTGATATAAATTTTTAGGGTCTTGACAGAAACGATGTGGAATTGACAATTCTATTTCAATTTTTGGGATATGAACAAAAGCCACAGATATGTTAAGAAACTACCCAGAATCCCACAACAAATCCACAATGAAACCAGGGGTGGTAATCTGACTGTCTTGACTTCTGAAGGCATGCATTGAAGTGTTACAATGTACCCTATGAAAATACACTCCTGATACGGAGTAATCCGTAGCAGTTGTGCTTCTCAGACTAGGCAGGCTTAAGAAGGGTAAATAGAAGACCCTAAGGTAGACAAGGGAATGGACATGTTAGACAAAAGTTGAGCCAAGCGCATGGCCTATTTGGGGAGCTACAGGTGGTTTGGTATTCCTCACTGGTACTGAGCGAGGAGGACAGTGATGGAGGAGTATGTTGGAGTAGACAGCATGCTCACTTCGCAGCCTTGCTTTACGCCGTGCCCTTAATGAGCACGATTGGCATTACTCTGCACTGCCATACTATTTCCAACCTCAAAGAGACCAGAGTCACCACTCCTGCTTTGCTCCAGTTTGGAACTTGGTCAAGGGGAAGAGGAATTAAAGAGCAACTTGAAGGGAAATGACTGTGTTCACTGTTTTTCACCACAGCCCATTTACCGTATGTGATTTTGTATGTTCCACAGAAGTGTTCACATTTCAGAGCATTTAAAACAAATGAGACATTTATTAGTGTAACCTTTATTCTGTAGATGATTTAAGCCATTTCAAAAGTAACTGAAAGAGGAACACTATTACGCTTACACTTGAGTCTTCTCTGTGCCCCCACCAGCCCACAAAATGCTTCAGTAATTTTAATGCACTGTACATCTTCTGAAATACCTACATAAATAATCTATTGTTCTAAAGGTCACAAAGGTAGAGGATCACTTTGAAATGTCAGGAAAGTAAATGAATTGGTAATGTGGTATCATAAGTTTGGATATGTCCATTACCTCTTTATCCTTAGATACCAGTGCACATAAGAGGATATGACGTAGGTGACCTGGAGAGTGTGAAAGCCTTTGGGACTGGAAGGGACAGATGAATGGCCGAAAGTATGAGCTCTGACATGACAACCTCTTCTCCCCCAGGACAAAAATCATCAAGTGTCTAGCAGACATGGCATTTTTGCTGCCCTTCCTTGCCTCTGTTCAAATGGGATGAAACCTCATTAAAATGCCAAGTCTCAAAGACACAGTTCAGCTACAGATCTCTTTCAAGTTAAAGGCCACCTCGTTAACATGGCCTTAAGAGTTCACTTGCAACTTTCAAACATCCCATAAATTTGCAGTTAATAGGAAGGTTGATAAATTCTCTCTCATTTTAACTGCTGTTCAGAGCTGTCATCCTCCTTGATAGATGTCATCATCTAAAGAAGAAATTTCTAGGTGTCTAAATGTCACCACAGGGTTGAGCATCCTAAATTATTTTTGCATATTACCTGGGTAACTTTTAAAAAAATCCTTACATAAACGTGGAACATTAAAATTAGACAGATTATAGGGACTTCAGAGACAGATATGGACTCCAAATCTTTCATTATATGGGGGGCTGAGGCAGATAGAGATAAGGTACATAAATAAAGGACTCAACTGAGATCAGAACCACAGTTTCTTTCTGGAATTCTATATTCTTTCCAAGATTACAGAGATACCAATTCTCCCACCTTGCAAATTAACTAGTTTCTTATGTGGGATGGAGACCAGAAGGCTGAATCTCCTAAATTACATAACGTGGAACATTAAAATTAGACAGATTATAGAGACTTCAGAGACAGATATGGACTCCAAATCTTTCATTATATGGGGGGCTGAGGCAGAGATAAGGTACATAAATAAAGGACTCAACTGAGATCAGAACCACAGTTTCTTTCTGGAATTCTATATTCTTTCCAAGATTACAGAGATACCAATTCTCCCACCTTGCAAATTAACTAGTTTCTCATGTGCGATGGCGACCAGAAGGCTGAATCTCCTAAATTACATCCTATAGCTGTAAATAAATAAATTTTTAAAAGTGAAAGACTCCTTGCAACGCCATCTGTCAAATGTGAGCTATGTCCAGCTGCGTAACTGTAAGAACGTCTGCCATCCAGCCCTGTGAATTCACAGCTCATTTCCCAAACAGGTACTAATATTTCTGACTAGGACTTTGATCAAAATGTTTTGTCTAACACTGGCTACATTGAGCACACATTTCTCCAGGTAGTAGAAAATAATCAAGGGTAATTACAGCATACTTTATCATTTTCTTTGATCTGGCTTTACTGTTTCCAAATTCAAGCAAATCTTCATGGTGATTCATGATCATACCATGCCTGCCACTCAGACTCAATGAAAAATAGGAGGGAGGATTCAAATGGGAAGAGAAAGTTGTGAAGCACCTACTATGTGTCCTACAGTGTGCTGGCTCGTTATCAATGGTGTTGGTGTTAACAGTCCAGTTACTGAGAGGAAGAAGGGAGGCTAGATAACTTATCCAGGATGACACAGGTAGTATGTGATAGGCTCACATTTTAACTTCTGACCATCTGACCCATGAATGGAAAGTTAGGGCTTAGCTAAAGGAGAATCCCAATTTTAAAAAAGCAGGCCATCTTAATGCCCATCACCCAGTTACCCCGTCCCCCCCTCCCCGTGTTATACGCAACTAATGAATCATTGAATTCTACATCAAAAACTAATGATGTACTATATGTTGGCTAATTGAATTTAAATTAAAAAAAAAATAAGCAGACCAAACACTGGCTAAAAATATAGCTAACATTTTCTTTCTCATTTAGCCTACCCATAAATTGCAGAAGAAAACTCTCCATAATAGAAGTAATCCATAAATCACCCTATAAGGACTTTAAATGTGTATTTATGTGAAAAATATAATAATACTGTGAAATTGTGAACAATTTTCCATCTTAGACTAAGAGCCTTGTGCTTCATCTTAATGGGGGCTTAACCAGGAAGAAGAAACAGGTCACACATGTATTTCTTGGCGGCCAACGTGCGCTCATTGCAAACATGAAATCATGGGTCTCCTTTCCTGGAAACTTTTTGAAGGTTTCCCAGAACACTGAGAATGGAATCTGGGTCCTCATCAAGGCATGTCCAGACTTACCATCTTCATCACATCCATGTCTTCCTGTGCTTAATCTTACTGGAATCTCACCAGCCATGCCAGGCAGGCTACGACCTCTAGAACATGCCAACGTTATGCTAAAATAGCACTGCTCAGGAAATAGTTTTCTTGATGCCACTGTTACCATTCCCTACTCCCTTACCCCGCTTTATTTTTTACTCCAAGCAACATGTGACGTGATGGTCTATACCTATTTGTGTTTTATCCCATCTGCCTCTCACTAAACTGCAGGCTTGATGAGGGTAAGGGCTTTTGTTCACTGTTGAATTCCTGGTACATGCATTGTGCCTGGCACAGATAAGGCTTTCAACAAATTTTTATTAATGATCTATTGCATAGAAACCACTCCAGAGAATCCACATATATGAGAGTTGCCATCCCCCAAGATGGTTTCTGTCAGTTAAACCTGAGAGACTCAGTTGTAGGTTGTTGGAGACTCCCAAACACCACCAGATTATTGCCATCACCATGACTATAAAGCAGACCAAAAAAAAAAAAAAAAAAGTATTTGCTGAGCATCCATTGTAAGACGACTGTTGCTCTAGAATCTAAATGACATAACTCGGGCTTTGCGAACACCTTGTAAAGAAGGTGTTACTAGTTCTGTTTTGCTAAAGAGGAACCTGAGGCTTAAGAAGTTATGTAAGTTGTTCAGGGTCACCCACTGGTAAAGGATGTGGTTTGAATTCAAAACAACTTTGACTCCATATCTTACGTGCTTTTCCCTGTAAAATAATGATGATCTGAATAGCAGTGATAACAAGAATAAGTATGATTACTCTTTATTACTGTAAAATGACTTTGAGCTGAGGTCATTGGTCATTTCACCAAACTTCATATGCTACAGAAACTGTAAGAGTTTAAAAAATACTAATATTGAATACAGTATAATCATATACATAATAGAAAATAACACAGTTCCTTCAATAATATTTGGATCAAAAATAGTTTGTGCATGAAACTTTTTTCTGTATCATTCCCCAGAAGCTATACTGATACATTTATTTCCAAGCTAATCAGAGGGGCAGATTGGGAAGATCCAGGTCCTCAAAAAAGTCTTAACAATATCCACATTTTTGCCATATAATCTACAAAATACAGTTTTTGACAATGTCTTTTTTAGAAATGCTTCTCACTCTCAAATACTTTATAATTTATTTATTTACCCATTAATTCAAAAAAATACTTATTATGTTGCCTCTTACATACCGGGCACAGTACTAGGTGAAAAAAAAGTTCAGATTCTCTGCATTACAGGAGTCTGTCATATGGTTGATAAAGAAATTCAAGCAAATGTAATCTAAGAAATCTAAGCAAGCAAATAAATAATTTTTAATTTTCTAATTTTAATTTGCCCTAAACTATTAAGGATTCAGTATTTTATGTTATGATAAGATTAATGGGTAAGAGACGCATTTTAGATAGGATGGAAAGGTAAGGATGCTTTGAGTAGGTGAAACTTGCACCTAGCACTAAGGGACAAGAAGGAGCCAGTACTGTGACTCTCAAGAGGAAAAGTTTTGCAAACTGATTGTTGTAGTGGGTGTGAAGGCCTGAGTGGAGATTGAGTAGCTAACATAGAGTGGGCAAATGGGAGAGTAGAATGTGGAGAGATTTGAGAAATCTGAAGGGATTAGACTGGACAGTTTGTAAGAGCTCTGGGTTTTATTTGAAGTGTAACTGGATCATTAATGCACTCTTAGATGGAGTTTTAAGCAGAAGAGTAACAGAGTATGAATTTTATATTTTAAAAATTCACTTTGTTTCCTGTGCAGAAAGCAGGTTTGTGTGGGGCAGAAGAGGAAGCTCAGAATCTGGTTAAGTGACCATTGATGTGTTAGAGGAGAAATGAAGTCAACTGGATTCTAAGCCCAGTAACTTCAAGTTTAAGGCTCATGGAGTCAGATGACAAAGAATTTGTCTAGACTGGGTCACACTAATCACATTCTCCTCTTAACATGGTTTAGGTTTATGAAGAATGAGACATCATATTACCAAGGAGATAAACGCTGATTTTTCTCTTTTTTTAAAAAATATTTTATTTCAGAGAGAGAAAACACGAGTGGGGAGAGGGACAGAGAGGGAGAAGCAGACTCCCTGCTGAGCAGGAAGCCTGATGTAGGGTGTGATCCCAGGGCACTGGGATCATGACCTGAGCCGAAGGCAGATGCTTAACTGACTGAGCCACCCAGGTGCCCCAACCCTGATTTTTCTTAAATTCCTACATAGAAGCTTTAAGTCTAGGTGGCTTCACTGGCTTTAGAAGAAAACAAAATTAATGACTAGTATTACTCTTGAACAAAGGCAAACAAAAATCTTTAATAATATATTAGGTAATTGCATTTGTCAACATATGAAATGGGTAATAAATAAAACATGACCAAGAGGGGTTTGTCACAAGAATATAAGAATTGATCAATATTTAATATAATTTACTATATTGATATAAAAAATAGTAATATTGATCATCTATTCTTGAGTAAAAACAAAACAAAACAAACAAAACACCTCTCAGAAATCTAGGAATAGAAGGAAATGTCCTGAATCTAATAAAGTGCATCTATAACAAGTTTCATTTAACATACTTAATAGTGTACCCCTTTGGAAAATTAGGAAAAAATTAAGGGTATCTTCTCTAAGAATTTTGATTTAACATTTTACTTTAGATCCTAGTCAGTGCAAGAAGACAAGAATAATAAATGAAAGACAAAATGTTGAAAAAAAAGAAGTAAAATTATTTGCAGGTGACTTGATCACTTGCCTACAAAATCCTAATGATCCAAAAATAACTAGCAACACCAATAAGTAAAGTTAGCAATGTCCCAGGATTCAAGGTCAATATACACATATACACACAAAATATTGTATTTCTATATGCTAACAATAGACACTGGAAAACAAAATTAAACAGTGTTATATGCAATAACATAATACATAAAATTTTAGGAATCCTTTAGCATCAAATTATGTACAATATCTACAGTAAAAACCACTAAATATTGCTGAGATAATTTTTAGAAGATCCCCATAAATGGAAAGATAAATTACACACATGGATTTAAGATGTCTTTTTTAAAATTTTTTTAAAAGATTTTATTTATTTATTTGACAGAGAGAGAGCAAGAGAGGGAACACAAGCAGGGGGAGTGGGAGAAGGAGAAGCAGGCTTCCCGCTGAGCAGGGAGCCCGATGCGGGGCTCGATCCCAGGACCCTGGGATCATGACCTGAGCCGAAGGCAGACGCTTAACGACTGAGCCATCCAGGCACCCCTGGATTTAAGATGTCTTATTGTTAAGGTGTCAACCCTCTCTAATTAATCCATGCATTAAGTGCAATCATAATCAAAATCACATACATAATTTTTTTTTTAGAAATTGAGAAACTGATTCTAAGTATTTTAGAAAAATACTGAAGATCTGGAATTTTTTTAAATATACAAATATAAACATTGAAGGATTTGCACTAACTTTAAGAACTATTATAAAGCCATAATCATCAAGACCGTGTACTATTAGCATAAGCATAATAATAAGCATCTAGCGCCGCACAACAAAACGAAGTGTGTAGAAATACACCCAAACATATTTTTGTGTCTATTTTATAAAAAGAGGTGACAGGGTAACTCCATTGGGGAAAGAGCCTTTTCAACAGATGAGGCTGAAACAACTAGATATGCATGTAGAAAAAATGAAGAGCACCACTTCCCTGACAGTATGCAAAAATGATTGAATTTGAATCATAGACTTAACTATAAATAGTAAAATTTCTAGAAAAAATTAAAGCTTAGGGCAAAGAAAGATATCTGATATAAGTAACCCTAACTCAATGATGAGGTAAAATGGACATCATCAAAATTTATATGAACTGTCCATAATAGGAAAATTACAGACACAAGGAGCAGATCAGTGGTTTCCCAGGGCTGGGGAAAGGGGAAATGAGGAAGGACTGCTTTATGGTTCTAGGATTTCTTTTGGGGGTGATGAAAATGTTCCAGAATTAGATAGTAGTGATGGTTGCACAAAACTGTCAGTGTGCTAATAGTCACTGAATTGTACACTTTAAAATGTTAAATTTTATGGTAAGTGAATTTTACTTTGATTAAAAAAATAAAGCTCTTCTGCTCTTCAAAAATATTTTAAAACTAAAAGTCAACCCAAAGTAAGAGAAAATGTTTGCAGTACATGTAACTAAAAGGATTTTTATCTAAATTAAGTACCTTATATAGAACTAAGTAAAAAGACAAAAAACTTCAAGATTTAATGAGAAAAAATGGACTTGAATTGACACTTAATAAAGAAGAAAGATATGACCAATATGCTTATAGAAGCGCTTAGCATGATAAATCATCTCACTATCTGATATACCATTTCACACCCATTACAATGAATAATAATACAATTAATAATAGTAATAATAAATACTCTGACAATACTAATTGTTATGAGGATGTCAATGGAGGTATAAAAGGGCAAACCTACAATGTAAAATGTCTGGATGTTTCTTATACATTTAAACACTTAACTCATGATCAGTCAGTTTTACTCCTAGATATTTACCTTAAGAAATGAAAACATGTGTCCACAAAATACTATATAAGAATATTCATAGCAGGGGCACCTGGGTGGCTCAGTCGGTTAAGCGTCTGCCTTCAGCTCAGGTCATGATCCCAGGGTCCTGGGATTGGGCTCCTTGCTTAGCGGGGAACCTGCTTCTCCCTCTCCCTCTGCCCCTTTTCTCCACTCGTGCTCTCTATCTCACTTGCTCTCTCTCTCAAGTAAATAAATAAAATCTTTAAAAAAATATTCATAGCAGTTTTATTCATAACAGTTGAAAGTTGAAACGACCCAAGTATCCATCAACAGATGAAGGAATAAACATATGCAGTAGGTTCACGAAATGGAATACTACTCAGCAATTAGGAGTTAATTACTGATACACAAAATAGCAGGTATCTAAACATACTATTTTTAGTAAAAGAAGACTGATACAGAGGAGTATATACTGTATGATCTCATGTATATGAAGTTCAAAAACATAAAATACAAAGCTATGGTAATGGAATAGTGGTTTCTTCTGAAGGTAAGGATTGATTACAAAAGATCATGAGACAGCTGACTACCATAATGAAAATATTCCAATTTCTAATTTCATTTCTAATGAAAATATAGAGTATTTTCATTATGGTGATAGTTACAGAAGTCATTGGACTGTACACTTAAAATATGTGATTCTTTAATGACAGCTATACTTCAATGAGAAAAAAGTTTTTTTTTTTAACTCTGCATCATTATACTGTAGAAATCATTCCTCTCTCTTTCTCTATTTTGCCTTCTTTATAGGGTGCAGTTAAATATCAGTTCATCCATGGGACAATGCAGGTGTAAACTCTTCAATAATCAGTAGATCTTAGGGAAAAAAAAGATTTGATTCTTTGGTATAGGGTTAAATTCTAACATCCATTATTCTACAAAGAATTCAGGAGGTTTAATGACATAGAAAATAGAATTTGGAGTCACAATAATGAGGGTGCTAGAATAAGCTCTGTCATTTATTAACTGGATTTTTTCTGTTTCTTTCTTCAATTTTTATTATTGAAGAATAGTTGACATATACTGTTATATTAGTTCATTGTGTACAGCATAGTGATTGACCAATTCTATACATTACACAGTACTCACCACAATAAATGTAGTTACTTTCTGTCCCCATTCAACGTCATTATAGTATTATTAATTATATTCCCTATGCAATACTTTTCATCCTTGTGACAAGAAGTTTGTATGTCTTAATCTCCTTCACCTATTTCACCCATCCCTACACTCCTTCCCCATCCCACAGTCACCAGTTTGTTTTCACTATATGTCTGTTTCTGTTTTGTTCATTCATTTGTTTTTGTTTTTGTTTTTGTTTTTTTAAATTTTTTAAAGTAAACTCTACCCCTATGGTGGGGCTTGAATTCACGACTCTAAGATCAACAGTTACATGCTGAACCAACTGAACCAGCCAGGTGCCCCTGTTCATTTGTTTCTTAGATTCCACATATAAATGAAATCATGTGACATTTGTCTTTCTTGGCTTTATTTCACTTGGCATAATTCTCTCTGGGTCCATCCATATTTTCACAAATGGCAAGATCTCATTCTTTTTTTATGGCTGCATGATATTCTGGTCTGTGTGTCTGTTGCGTACAACACATCTTCCTCATCCATTTGTCTATCATTAGACACTTAGGTTGCTTCCATGTTCTTGGCTATTGTAAATAATGCTGCACTATACGTAGGGGTGCATATATTTTTTTGAATTGGTGTTTTTGTTTTCTTGGGGTAAATACTGGGTCATGGAATTATTGGATTGTATGGTATTTCTATTTGTAATTTTTTGAGGCATTTCTATATGGTTTTCCCCAGTGGTTACACCAACTTAAATTTCCACCAACAGTGCACAAAGATTCCCTTTTCTCCACACTCACCAACATTTGTTTTTTCTTGTCTTTTTGATGCTAGCCATTCTGACTGGTGTGAGTTGTTAGCTTATTGTGCTTTTGATTTACATTTACCTAATGATTAGTAATGTTGAGCATCGTCTCATGTGTCTGTTTGTCATCTGTATGTCTTCTTTGGAAAAATGTCTATGCAAATTTCGTGCCTATTTTTAATCGTATTATTATTTTGTTGTTGCTTTATATAATTTCTGTATGTATTTTGAATATTAACCCCCTTATTACATAGATCATTTGCAAATGTCTTCTACCATTCAGTATATTGCCTTTTCATTTTGTTAATGATTTCCTTTCCTGTGCAAAACCTTTTTATTCTGATGTAGTCTCAGTAGTTTATTTTTGCTTTTGTTTCCCTTGTCTCGGGAGACATATCTCTAAGAATGTTGCTAAGGCTGATGTCTAAGAGATTACTGCCTGTGCGCTCTGCTAGGATTTTTATGGTTTCAGGTATTATCACATTTAGGTCCTTAGTCCATTTTGAGTTCATTTTTTGTGTATGATATAAGAGAGTGGTCCAGTTTTATTCTTTTGCATGTAGCTGTCTAGTTTTCCCAGCACCATTTATTGAAAATATTGTCTTTCCCCTATTGTATATTCTTGCCTCCTTTGTCATAGATTAATTGACCCTATAAACATAGGTTTATTTCTAGGCTCTCTATCCCATTTTATTGATCTATGGTTTTATTTTTGTGCCAGTACCATACTGTGTTGATTACTATAGTTTGTAGAATATCTTGAAAGCTGGGATTGTGATACCTCCAACTTTGTACATCTTTCTCAGGATTTCTTTGGCTATTTGGCGTCTTTGGTGGTTCCATACAAATTTTAGTATTGTTTGCTCTATTTACATGAAAAAGGCCGTTGGGATTTTGATAGGGATTTCATTGGATTTGTAGATTGCTTTTGGTAATAGGGATATTTTAACAACATTCTTCCAATCCATAAGCATGGTATATCTTTCTGTTTGTTAATGTTATCTTCAGTTTCTTTGATCATTGTCTTAAAATCTTTCACCCTATGGGTTAAATTTATTCCTTTGATGCAACTGTAAATGTATGAGCTGGATTTTGAAGAAAAAATTAACCTCTCTGAGTCTCAGTTGCTTCATCTGTTAAAAATCGATCCTACTTAACATGTCATGGGAAAATTGAACAAGGTGATATTCATAGAATGTTAGTTCACATGTGAGTTGAAGATCTGTAAATGATAGCTTTCCTTCCCTTCTCTGCTTCAAGTATCAATTGAATATTTTTTTTATTAACTTGAAAACCATAAATTGAATATTCTTCCTAATCTCCTTATATTGTTTTACTCCTCTGGTATCTGACATTTCTGAGGTGAGTTGCTGGTCAGCCTTTCAACAACTAGTCAAAAAAAAAACCACATACGTTTATTAAGAGTTCAACCCATTGCAGACATTGGATTACATGATCGGGAGCAAAGGGGATTTTCTCTCTGTACCCTAATGAATGGCAGCTTAGTGGATGAAGACGTAATAACCCATCAGGGGAGGACAGTTGAGGAGTTGTTATGAATTAAAGAATTGAGTAGTTACTATTTCTGTCACTACTATTTCAGAAGCAGAAAATTTCCCCAAGTATTCATTCATCAGTGCCTTCATTCAATCAGTTAGTTAAATCTTTAGCCATTTATTCATTTATCTATTTTATTTTGCAACAGATATTTCATATTTAATGTACTGTGTGCTAGATGTAATGTGAAACAGCATTACCCTAAACATTTTATATTTTTATTAATCTTAGGGAAGAAGTGTACATAGATTCTCTGATACTGCTTGGGCTGCCATGAAGTAGTATTAACTTTGTCAAAGGAGTCTCCTGGAATTCCTCACACTAGATGCAGTTTTCAGAATGCTAATACTCAGGGCAAAAATAAAAGGCCACTGGAGGTTCTAGGGGACACAGCCTTTGCACAGACCTTAAAACTAGGAGACCGTCTTGTCCCCAGAGTGAGAATATTACGATTCTTATGTCAAGCCTGTGGGCAATTGCCTCCTTCCAAAGTTCTGCCGGGGAACTTAGTGTCTGCAACAGGCCTTGTTTGTTCTCAGGTTTGAAGTACTAACAAGATTTCTTAGCAATTAATTACACCCCTGTTTTACAAGTGTGAATGTTTTGATTTGTGAACTTTAAGGGGGGAACTTCAGGGAAATTTAAATTGCCCTCCAACAACTAACCAGTTCACTGCCCTGCACTATACAAATTTAATATTAAATGATCAAATGTGAACCCCAAGCCCCATGAAGTCATGGAATCCCTTGATTTGGGACCAGGTGTATAGAGATGTTCAATTATTAAATAATTAGTTTGGAAACAATAACTAGTGTAGTTTAATTCTCTTGCTGATTCCCTAATGTTTATTAATTTAAGCACCTGTGTCTTCCTGTTACACTTTCCTACAGAATGCTTACCAGGATATGCATAGCATGTAAATTTACAATGAATATAATTACCTTTTGCAGCTCACTCCAGGTGCCTAAGTGAGTAGAAATGAATTATGGCTTTAATTGTCAGAAAGGTTTCAATATTCCGAATCTAATTATTGAAAAATTCTTTAAATTTATAGCTAAGCAATAATGTGTTGGTGTTAATTAAAACACCAAAATGTGATATTTTTTAGAATAACCAAATGCTCCATTAAAGAAGATACAGAGAAATAATTATATAGTGAAGAGAAGCAATTGTCTTAGCATACATAATTTGTTCTCAGAATATTTCAAGGATGATTGAAGTTGTAGATGCATTTTTTAGCCTTCAGAAAAGTCCCTGGTCCTTTTCCTTGACTGTCTCCATTTTTCTTGGGAGTGAAAGAACATTAATCTTTGCAGAAAAATATCCCATTGACACTTCAAATTCATGTTCAAAATTGAACTCATTATCTTCCTCTAAACCATCTTGATTTTCCAACTGTATTCTTTAAGTCGATAATGGCATCACCGTTTCCATCTAACTAAATCAGAATGTGGAAATCATTCCAGATTTCTCTATCTCTCTTAAGCCCCACATCTATTAGTTACCAAGTTCTGGTCATTTTCCCTCAGATGCCTCACCAAATTCCCAGCATGATTGCTTCAGACCCTCATCTTACCTGCCTTAACTCTATCCCAGCAGTGCTGCCCTGTTGACTAATACTCTCCTCTCTGCAGGGCCCTGCCCCCAGCCCCAGGCCACGACCTTCAGGCCATCCCCTGCACAGCAGTTATTTTTCTGAAGTACAGTTTAGAAGAGAAAAGGAGGAAATCCATGTCCCACATAGGGGATTACTAGTGAGTCCTACCTGGTAGGAATGGAAGGAGATGATTTTAAAAGAAGAAGGGAACACATACTGGCATTTTGAAATTACTCCAGGGATCAACTATTTAGGGAATCTGATTCGCTAGAAAATTAATCATTTCGTATATCCAAAATGTAAACTGAATACCTTTCATGGATGCTAGGAAGATGCACTTTTCCTAGCATTTTAATACCCATAGAATTCCCCTAATTCTCAATTGCATGCTGTGACAGAGGTAGTAGAAAGCCTACAGTCTTATGGTAAAATTATGGGCAGATCACTCCTGATCATTCTATCCCAATTTCATCCTAGGCCATCCACATAGTGGATCTCTGTGTAAGAAGGTGAATTTGTTAAAATGCCCTGTTAGCACAAATTGATTCGATAAAAACTAACTGAATTTTGACCAAAACAGAAAGAAAAAATAGGTGAGATGATCTTTTAAAAAGTGCATTACTTTGATGGGAGTTTCGCAGGGGTACCCCGTTATGTGGTGTAATATATATTACTCCACTCCTAAGAGTGTATGTTAAAATGACAGGAAATTAACAGCAGGATTGAAATAAGAATGAGGTTGCCTGCATACAGCATTTCTTAGAAACATAATTACAGGGGCGCCTGGGTGGCTCAGATGGTTAAGTGTCTGCCTTCGGCTCAGGTCATGATCCCAGGATCCTGGGATTGAGCCCCGAATCGGGCTCCCTGCTCCACGGGAAGCCTGCTTCTTCCTCTCTCATTCCTCCTGCTTGTGTTCCCTCTCTCTTGCTGTGTCTCTCTGTCAAATAAATAAATACAATCTTAAAAAAAAAAAGGGTTTAAAAAAAAGAAACATAATTACAGCATCATCGAAGCATGAAGGTAGGCACACACATTTGCAGCCACTGTAATCAGTGTAATTGGACTACCATTTTCTCTGCTCCCACCCTCCCACCCCCCTAGTTATTAGAAGTATTTCTGCTGGAATGATACAGTTAATGCCAGTTTGTTTTCTTCATGCTGCTAAATCATGTTGTTGGTCTTCTCTGCTCATATTGTTACAATATCATATGACATCATTTGCAGAGTAGACACAACTGTTAAACTTTCAAGTTTTCTGGCACAGTAGATAAATCCATAAAACAAAGGAACGGAAGAGTTGTTTTCATTGATGTTCTTTTTTCAGCATTTTTGGGTTCACTTACAGATATCCACCTGATTAGTTCCACTCTGCTTGGACACCTTGATTGTCTCCAGCAGCATAATAATCTGGAGGACTTGCCAGAGACACTACAAAAAAAAATGAAAGACTAGGGATAAGAAAAAGGAAGATTACTTACAAATTGCCGGTTAACCAGGGCAAATTCTAGGACAGGGTATCTCAAACTTACTTCTAATAGTTACTCAACCAAAGAAAGCAAATACAGTCATGGTAAAAGAAAATATTTTGCTTTAGCTGAAAAGACCATGCATATTAGATTTACAGAAGTTATTTTTATTTAATTATTTTTACTCTTGACAAAAACTCTTTCAATGAAACTTAAGTCTTCAAGTTCTTTTATTTATTAAAGTTGAGACATGAGACAGGAAGTGTCAGTGGAATGCTACCATGAATATCACTTAAAGAAAAAAATGTGTATTTATCACATTATGTCTAATGATGAAACATTGATCTTTGTGTCTAGATTTGTAGCAGTAATATAACTTTTGCTCCAAAGTTGTCACATATATAGAGACATTGTTTCTTTAACTCCAGAGATCTAGGGGAATACCACACATCCACTATGCTACTAACTTAACTTCTATATATCCATCCAGTTGGATAAATGGACAATATTAGACATTAACTAAGATACTTAAGAAAAGTTCTTTACTGCGCCGTGTTTTAATCTCATCCTTGGTACATAGTTGTTGTAAGAATTAATTGTTTTGAAACTACTGCTTTCCACAATACCATGCAGTCTCCCACAGGCAGTATTTTACATTATGCATCATTTTGTGATTTAGTGCCAGGAAAAACTTTTAATCCCCTTAGGAATCAATACACTTCCTCTTTTCAAAAGAGAGTTAAGTAATTCAGACATGGAAATGAATTACAGTCTTTGGCCTTTTTTTGAATATCCAACATCTTATCCATCTTACTGTCATAACCAAAAAATATGGGGAGTTTCTCTTCAGAACAGAATAAGAGCCTTTAATCCAAGTGCCCTTTTCTCATGTATATAGGTCAAATTGATGGTTACTTCCTGAAATACAAATCTTGAGTTGTGAAATAAAAATACTGAAAATGGTTGGAGTTGATTTAATAATTGAATATATATATGTATATATATTTTTACCTTGATATACTGAGGAGCCCTAGTTCCTGTTCATTTCTGGACCTAATTTATTGTCAAAATATAAGATACTCATTATCCTTCCAGTTACTTCAACTTGTCAATAAGTTATCAAGATCAAAGTTTATAACCAAAGAACTCTAGCTTATTTAAGTTTGTGCAGTGGATCAACACTGTGTTTGAATTGCCTTTGGATACTACAAAGCTCGTGACAGATTAGATGCTCTATTCTATCAAATTTTTTAGCCTCAAAATCAACATATGTTCTTCCATACTTTTCTGTTTTTGTTTTCCTATGTTTGTTTGTATTTTTATTAAATATTTTATATTCATATGGCATTGGTTAAAAATCTACTTAGGTTCATTTGGGATTCAGGATAATAAATTTTTTAGATGTTTTTACATGCTTTTTTCAACATGTTATATTTATAGTTTATCATATATTTAATGATTTAAGTAATTTTAGAACATGACTTTTCTAAATATTGAGAAATAATATTGGTTAGTGGGGAGAGTCATTGAAGAATTTAAGAAAGGGAAAATTATAATAGTTACAGTGTTACACTATTATTTTGCATTAATTATGGATGTAGTGGTAATCAAGGATCTCAGAACCGGAAGAAGGGAGATAAATCAGATGTTATGACAGGTCACTTCTGCATCTGTCCATGACGGTCTAATAGGGCTGGAATGAATTCTGGGCAAATATATGAAATGACTTTCTTTAGGTAGTAAAAACACACACACACACACACACACAAAAACAGCACCCTAGCGTTTGATCCCTGAGAGGAGGGAAATAAGCAAGGTGAGCCCTGTGATGACACCAATTTTATTCCTGCAGGCATATTCCAGACCATAAAACTAGGGGAGAAATCCTGAGCACAGCACAGTGGTTTGCTGAAGTGTGGAGACAGTGGGAAATTGAGGCAGAGTCCTGGAGAGGAGGGAGGTATGTAGAAAATGACCTCTGGAAATCTGCTTATGTGTCTCCTTGAGTATGTGCTTACTACTTAGGCTATCTATGTGAACACTTAAACTCCAAAGGGCCAGGCAAGGAAGAACTGGGGAGCTATAAATGGAATAATTCAGAAAGTTTATGCAGGTGGTAGTATGTTTGAGTTTTGACCAGCCATCGTGGAAAGTCCTCTTTGATCACACAGGCTATCAGTAGATAGCCCAGAAGATTCACATGTTCATAAGAGACCTAAACTTCTCTAGAATAAAGGTTACTCCAGACTCATAATAAAAGTAGGAGAAACAAGATTGGAAAGGATCAAAGTTTTCTTTAAGTAAGTTTACTGTATGTCATGGAAAAGCCCAATGTTGCTTAGAGGAAGACAATAATAGGCATTCAGCAAGGACCAAGGTCCAACAAAATATTAGTAAACATACAAAGAAACATATGGCCCACATGGTGGGACCCAAAATGTGACACATAATTTGGAGAAAAATCAGCCAATTCAAACAGATTCAGATATGAGAATGCCAATGGAAGTAATAAACAAGGACTTAATGAATGTAATGAGAAAAACATTGTGTGTGTATATTTTTTTATAGCAGCTTTATTCACAGTAGTGTAAAACTGAAAATAACTTAAATGTCTAAAAATGGTGAATAGATAAATTGTGGTACATTCTTCTATGGAGATTGTATTCAGCAATAAAAAAGCAATTGAAATAGATAAATCTGAGTGAAAAGTTAAACCGAGTGGGAAAATGTCAGGCACAAAGAAGTACATACCTCATTTATGTTCTATTCTAGGAAAGACAACCATAAACTATAGTGACAGAAAACATATCATTGGTTGCCTAAAGCTAGGATGAATAGATTTACTGGGCAGAGCAGATACTATGTCTTGGTTGTAGAGATAGTTACATGAGGGAATACATTTGTCAAAACTCACTTAACAATAGTTAAAATGGATGCATTTTATTGTATGTAAATTGTACTTCAACAGAGTAAATTTTTTTATTAACATATAATGTAATATTTGTTTCAGGGGTACAGGTCTGTGATTCATCAGTCTTACACAATTCACAGCGCTCACCATAGCACATACCCTCCCCAATGTCCATCACCCAGCCACCCCATCCCTCCCACCCCCCTCCACTCCAGCAACCCTCTTATGATTTGTCTCTTACGGTTTGTCTCCCTCCAACAGAGTTAATTTTTAAAAAGACTATGGCATAGCATTTTTAGAAGATGTTGGAAAATCGTGGTAGCATGCATAATTATTGAATTTATCTGAATGTCCCCTCTCCCCCATAAAAACAAAGGAATGAGGAAACTAGGGTAGAAAACTGAAAACACACATCTACCACAAAACTAGGTGAGATACAGTATGCACAAACCTAGAAATAAAAGCTGGTGTGGTCAACCCACTGATAGCCTCAACTTTTGCATGGTATCAGGATCTGTGTGAGAGCAGAGGATGTTGCCTATATTTCTGATGGGCCTGAGAAAAGAAGTCCCAAGTTACCAACAAGCACTTAGCACTAATGTGGAAGGCCAATCCCAGAGCAGCTCCTGAAACCAGGAGGGGATTTTCATGGTCAAATGTCATGGTTAGTGCAAAGAAATCACAATGCAGTTGGTTCTGAGAGTTCTGGAAGTTTTGGACTTTATTAACTGAAGTTTCTTCTAAGACAAAGCCCTACATTGAGGAGGGAGTGCTGTTTAAACAGGTGATGGGGATTAAGGAGTGCACTTGTTGTGATAAGCACCGGGTGTTGTATGGAAGTGTTGAATCACTATATTGTACACCTGAAACTAATATTGCACTGTATGTAAACTAACTGGAATTTAATAAAAACTTAAATAAAATAAAGAATCCAAATTGAGCAGGACAGGCACCGTTGGGGAAAAAGAGAAGTCTAGATAAAAGTGAAAACTGGAGGGCGCCTGGGTGGCTCAGTTGGTTAGGCGACTGCCTTCGGCTCAGGTCATGATCCTGGAGTCCCGGGATCGAGTCCCGCATCGGGCTCCCTGCTCGGCGGGGAGTCTGCTTCTCCCTCTGACCCTCATGATCTCTCTATCTCATTCTCTCTCTCAAATAAATAAATAAAATCTTTAAAAAAAAAAAGTGAAAACTGGGGAGTGAAAACTGGGGAGTAATTCTCAGAAAATTAAAAATGAAATAACATTAATAATTAAACTATTACATACCAGGGTTTATAGTATTGTTAAACAGTGCTCAGAGAATGTATAGTGTTTAATACCTATATCAGTAAAAAATGAAGAAAAACGACTCAACCTAAAGATTTAGAAAATGAATAAAGTAAACAACAACAAAAAGCAAAGAGCAGGAATTAAAATAAAAGCAGAAAAATGAGTTATAAGCCAAAAGAAAGAGAAAATAGATTCAATAAATTAACCCAAAAGCTGTGTCTTTAAAAATTTTTTAAAATATCAAACCACTAGCTAATTAGAAAGAGAGAAATATGTCAGCTTACAAGAGAGAATAGACAGAAGTAACAAGTGGGACATAGCTATCAAACTAGATGCATTTTTATGAAAACTATTTAACAAAGTTTTAGAGATATTAGTCAATGCAGTGCACCATGAGAAAGCAATCGGGGATATAAAAATTTTTAGAAAGAGGTTAAATACTGGTAACACATGAAAGAATCACTATATAAACTATTACAACCTTTAACATAATTTAATAGAAGTAGCTGTTTATAAAATTAATATCAAAATATGTAACTTGATTTATACAGCCCAGTTATAAATTATAATCAAATAATTTTATAACAATAATAAATTACAAAAATAAAACAAAATATTTAATGTTTTTTTAACTATACCAATTCAAAACCAATATGGAGAAAAGAAAAGATTTGGACTTCTCATGTTTTGGGATAGGAAGATGTTAAATTACTGCTTGCATTAATGTATACATTTTAAGTAATTCCAATAATGACATAATCTTTTATTCCCCTGCAGCTAATCAAATTGATTATAAAAATAAGTGTTACAGATTTTTTAGAAAAAAATAAGGGAATTAAAAAAAAAAACCACAACCACCAAAAAAAAAAGAAACTGAAAAAGAAGATGGGATGGGCTGGTGGGTAGACCTGTCAAATTGTAAACCATAGCACCAAAACCTTTATTATTATTACAGCACTTTTACCTTGCTAAATGAGTAATAAGACCACTGATGGACAGTTCTAGATCCAGTCATTCGTTAGATACTACAAGGTGGTACTGTCCTCATTTTTTCATTCCTTCTTTATCTTCTGGACAACTTCTCTGGAGAGAAACTTCCCATCCTTAATTATGGGTATGCGGATGTGGAGGTGGAAAAGGCATAGTGAATGCTTAATTTTTTCTTTTTACTTACCATTTTACAAAATTATGAATTGGTTTTCAAGATACACTACAAAAATGAGTATTTTTATTATTTTTAAAAAGATTTTTATTTATTTGACAGAGACACAGCGAGAGAGGGAACACAAGCAGGGGCAGAGGGAGAGGGAGAAGCAGACTCCCTGCTGATCAGGGAGCCTGATGTGGGTCTCTATCCCAGGACCCTGAGATCATGACCTGAGCTGAAGGCAGACACTTAACAACTGAACCACCCAAGTGCCCCCCGAAATGAGTTTTTAATGTTGTTATTAAAACACCAGTTTATACCTATGGATGTTCGAATCTGTGGCAGTTACTGTCACTATTGATTTTCAGATTCTCCTGTGTCTAGCCATTGGGTCTGTATTAAAAATTGGCTCCTGAGTCCTTTGACAAGACCCAGTAATTTTCAGTAGTTTCCTTGCCCTCTCATATGATAAGATGTCCCAGGTTTATCTTAAATATGTGTTGTCCCCAACAATGAGTCAGCCATTCTTCCAACGAGTCCTTGTTCTTTTCAGTGGGATATGGTTTGTAGAGGCTACTCTCTTAGTGGCAAGGTTGGCATTGTTCCTGGGTTGGTGAGTGTTCTAGGCCTGTATACAGTGGACCAAGCTGAAAAAATACATAAATAAAAATATATTGTGTGTACATTGATACTCCCAATTCAAATTCAAGAAATCATTGTTATTAAATAACTTCATCAAGGGGTGCTTGGGTAGCTCAGTCGGTTAAGTGTCCGACTCTTGGTTTCTGCTCAGGTCATCATCTCAGGGTCATGAGATCGAGCCCTGTGTTGGGCTGTGTGCCCAGCAGCGTGTCTGCTTGAGATTCTCTCTCTCTTTCTCTCTTGCCCCTCCTCCCCTAAAGTAAATAAATCTTAAAAAAAAAAAAAAACTTCATCAAGCTTACATTTTTATCATCTTTTAGCCCCAATGAAAATCTTGATTCTCAGAAATTTTATCAACTTGCTCATTTACTTTTGACATACATACCCACTCACTGATGAGTCACTCACACAAAATAGTCTCAGGAGAGCAATATCGACCCTATGACCAATAATATAGTTATTGAAAACTGAGTTTTAAAGTTTTTTTAATCACTAGATAAATCTCATTAGGGAAGTTCAGTCCAATTACATTAACGTGTTAACCTAATTAGTATTCCATAGAATATTTCCTCTCTGTGTGGCTATATTAACAATTGGATATAAAATTATATTTTTTCATTTTATGTTCGATCTCAAGAATTTCTCTTTTTAAATTTAATTTTGTTTTATCCAACATGTGATACATGTATGTGGTCCCTGAGTCAAATCCACAAACCAGGATGTATTCAAAGAAATACAGTTTCTACCCTATGATCCAGCAATTGCACTACTAGGTATTTACCCAAAGAATCAAAAACACTAATTCAGAGCGATGCATGCACCCCGATGTTTATAGCAGCATTACCTCCAATAGCCAAATTATGGAAACAGCCCAAGTGTCCATTGACTGATGAATGGATAACAAAGATGTACACAAAGGAATATTACTCAGCCATAAAAAAAAGAATGAGATCTTGCCATTGGTAATGATGTAGATGGAGCTAGGGAGTATTATGCTAAATGAAATAAGTCAGAGAAAGAAAAATACCATATAATTTCACTTATATGTAGAATTTAGGAAACAAAACAAACAAGCATGGGGGAAAAAAGAGAGAGGCAAACCAAGAAACAGACTCTTAAATATAGAGAACAAACTGATGGTTATCAGAGGGGAGGTGGGTGGGGGGAAGGGTTAAATAGGTGATGGGGATTACAGAGTTCACTTGTTGTGATGAGCACCGAGTGTTGTATGGAAGTGTTGAATCACTATATTGTACACCTGAAACTAATATTACACTGTATGTTAACTAACTGGAATTTAAATGAAAACTTGAAAAAAAATAGTTTTCATCCCTACCTTCTTCACACCATTCCTTCCCTCTCTCTATGGGTAATGCTTTTTGCTTAGATTAGCCCCAGATGAAGCTAGTTTAGCTTTAAATCAATTTATTTCCTCATTTATATATATATATGTACGTATATGTGTATATAATCAAATATGGGCATATGTGCACACACATATTTTTTTCTTACTAGATAAAGTGTGGTATACTAGTATTGTTTCCACTTTGCTTTTTCCACTTATTATTTTTAAACATCAAATTATGGTAGTATGGAGATATTTCATATTCCTTTTATTACAGATGCATAGTAATCCACTGCAAAGTTGTATCAGGATGTAATTAAGAAGACCTTTGCAAAAGGTCACTGAGAGTAGTTCCTAGTCTTTTGCTGTTAGAAACAACTCTTTCATAAATAGACTTGTACATTTGTCTTTTTTATTTTTTATTTTTGCCAGCATGTTGTAAGGTTAGATTCCTAGAAGTGGGATTATTGGGTCAAATGGGAAATATATGTGTGATATTGCCAAATTCCCCTTCCTAAGGGTTGTATCATTTTACTGTCTCTCCAGCAATGTGTGAACATGCCTGTATTCCCATAGCTGCCAACAGAACAAGCTGTCACACTTTTTCTGCCAATATTGTAGATGAGAAATGATGCCTTACTGTATATCTTATTAGGAGTTCAGCATTTTTCAAAAGGTGATGGGCTATTTGTACCTCTTCTTCTGTGAACTCCCTTTTATGTCTTTAAACCACTTTTCTCTCGATTTCCTAGCTTCTTTCTTTTCTTTAGCTTCCTAGCTCCTTCTTTAGAAGCTCTTCATATATTAGGGATATGAATTCTGTGTGACAAATATTTTTCCATGATTGCCATTTTTTCTATTTAGTGGCTTGTGGCATATAACCAAAAGAAAGATGATCAGACATTATGCAGATATGAAACTATTAATCTGAGTAGGGCTCTACAAATAACCTAAATAGCACCACAGAATTTTAGTCAACAAAATAAGATGAGGAAATTCTACAAGGCAAATAACAGTTGCCAAAACAAAAAATGGTGCAAGAAAAAAAAATACACTGGAAGGGAACCTATACATTAGAAGAGAATTGAGTCATATCAGCCATTCACAAGGAGTGGATGATCTAATTTTATTTAGATCACAGTTCAAATAGACTGCTCAACAAGGAAATTCACCATTTAGAAAACAAATGGAGAAATGTGAATATTTATTGGTTGTAAATCTGCTGACAAGACTGGTGGACTCCACTGGAATTGCAGCTATAGGCATGGGAGAAAGAAGACAATCATGGAAGAAAGCCAAGAGAAAGGATTAATTAATTGCAGTTGGGATTGAGAAGAGTTAGTGGGATTGGAAAACTTGAGAAAAATATAAGGATTAACTCTGTGTGTGTATATATATATGATTTATTTATTTATTTTAGAGAGAGAGAGAGCGCGTGCGCACAGGGTGAGACAGAGGGAGAGGGAGACAGAAATTTCCAGCAGACTCCTCATTGAGCTTAGAGCCAGATGTGGGGCTTAATCTCATGACCTGGAGATCATGACCTGAGCCAAAACCAAAAGTCAGATGGCTGTGCCACTGAGGGGCCCCTATATTTTGAATATATATGTATTTTTTGAAGACACCAATACATATGTTTTCAGTTGCTATACGGAAAGAAAAACCTAAGTGTCCTCCAGCACTCCACTGTAGGATATTTTTTAAATGTTATTTTCCTAAGGGGAGAAAAAAGTACTGATTAAAATCTTTACCCACATATTTATTTATTATTTAAACAAGTCTTATCTCAGTATTCTAGTTTTCATGGTGTCTTTGAAGCAGTGAGACGGGTACAATGAGAATGGATCCTAATCCCTAAGAATTGAGAAACATAAGGAAAGAAGAAAGAGAGGAAGGAAGAGAGAGAAGAGGGAAAAGGGGGTGGGGGAGAAGAAGAAAATGAAGAGGAAGATGAGGAAGAGGAAGAAAGAGGAAGAGGGGAAGGAGGGAGGGAGTGAGGAAGAGAATGAAACAAAAAACAAATTAGTATCTTTTATATACTGGCTATTTAAGATTTCTCATACTAATTAATGGTGGGTTTCAGAACAGTAAGAATATAAACATTTCATGTTTTCAGCTTTCCTCTTCATTGACTGTGTGTCTTCACTGATCATCCTTAGCACATGGTCAATAAAGAGATGAAATGGTTTTGTTCTCACTTTCTAGAAACCCATTTGTTAGTATGGGAAATCTTAAGTAGCCAAGGTATGAAAGAGAGTAATGCTGCTGAATAATTGGATATAGGATTTTTAGACAAAAACTTTTGATATTTATAGAAGCTTCAGGGGAGGGAAGATATCTAAGTCAGGATCCAGTTTCCTTGACTGGGTTGTTTGTTCTTCTTATATCAAACTCTAGCTTGAATTCAGAGAGGCTACAAATGAAAATCAGTCTAGGTCCAAAGAAGTAGAAATAGTCTTATTAAATAAGGTGGCTCAGCACACCATGGCAACCATAACAATTTGGCACTTCTGTCTCCTAGAGGTACTAATGATATCTTTTAGTACCTCTAACTTCTATTGTGTTAATTATGCAGGTCTAGTTTAATGGATTGAGGCCAATCTGAAAAGGATAAACTCATTAGAGTAGAAGTGGAAAATAAACTTAAGATATCCCCAATATGTTTCTCCTCAGACCAACATGGTCTTAGTTCTCTGATTACTAAGAATAACTTATAATAGACTCAACTGATAAAATAATTATTATTAGCCATTATGATCCTTTATACTTCACAAAGTATGCTCACTACTTATTACTCCAGAATAACTATCATTTTTTAACTTTATTTATTTATTTATTTGGTTTTCACATTTATTTTTTTAATTTTTATTATTATGTTATGTTAATCACCATACATTACATCATTAGTTTTTGATGTAGTGTTCCATGATTCATTGTTTGCATATAACACCCAGTGCTCCATGCAGAACGTGCTCTCTTTAATACCCATCACCAGGCTAACCCATCCCCCCACCCCCCTCCCCTCTAGAACCCTCAGTTTGTTTTTCAGAGTCTGTAGTCTCTCATGGTTCATCTCCCCCTCTGATTTCCCCCACTTCATTCTTCCCCTCCTGCTATCTTCTTTTTTTTTTTTTTTTTTTTTTAACATATAATGTATTATTTGTTTCAGAGGTACAGGTCTGGGATTCAACAGTCTTACACAATTCACAGCACTCACCATAGCACATACCCTCCCCAATGTCTATCACCCAGCCACCCCATCCCTCCCAACCCCCACCACCCCAGCAACCCTCAGTTTGTTTCCTGAGATTAAGAATTCTTCATATCAGTGAGGCCATATGATACATGTCTTTCTCTGATTGACTTATTTCGCTCAGCATAATACCCTCCAGTTCCATCCACGTTGTTGCAGATGGCAAGATCTCATTCCTTTTGATGGCTGCATAATATTCCATTGTATATATATACCACCTCTTCTTTATCCATTCATCTGTCGATGGACATCTTGACTCTTTCCACAGTTTGGCTAGTGTGGACATTGCTGCTATAAACATCAGGGTGCACGTACCCCTTCGGATCCCTACATTTGTATCTTTGGGGTAAATACCCAGCAGTGCAATTGCTGGATCATAGGGTAGCTCTATTTTCAACTTTTTGAGGAACCTCCATACTGTTTTCCAGAGTGGCTGCACCAGCTTGCATTCCCACCAACAGTGTAGGAGGGTTCCCCTTTCTCCGCATCCTTGCCAACATCTGTCGTTTCCTGACTTGGTAATTTTAGCCATTCTGACTGGTGTGAGGTGGTATCTCATTGAGGTTTTGATTTGGATTTCCCTGATGCCGAGCGATGTTGAGCACTTTTTCATGTGTCTGTTGGCCATTTGGATGTCTTCTTTGGAAAAATGTTTGTTCATGTCTTCTGCCCATTCCTTGATTGGATTATTTGTTCTTTGGGTGTTGAGTTTAATAAGTTCTTTATAGATTTTGGATAGCCCTTTTAAAGATAGCCCTTTATCTGCTATGTCATTTGCAAATACCTTCTCCCATTCTGTCGGTTGTCTTTTGGTTTTGTTGACTGTTTCTTTTGCTGTGCAAAAGCTTTTTATCTTGATGAAGTCCCAATAGTTCATTTTTGCCCTTGCTCCCTTGCCTTTGGCAATGTTTCTAGGAAGAAGTTGCTGCGGCTGTGGTCGAAGAGGTTGCTGCCTGTGTTCTCCTCTAGGATTTTGATGGACTCCTGTCTCACATTGAGGTCTTTTAACCATTTGGAGTCTATTTTTGTGTGTGGTGTAAGGAAATGGTCCAGTTTCATTCTTCTGCATGTGGCTGTCCAATTTTGCCAACACCATTTGTTGAAGAGACTGTCTTTTTTCCATTGGACATTCTTTCCTGCTTTGTCAAAGATTAGTTGACCATAGAGTTGAGGGTCCATTTCTGGGCTCTCTATTCTGTTCCATTGATCTATGTGTCTGTTTTTGTGCCAGTACCATACTGTCTTGATGATTACAGCTTTGTAACAAAAACTAAAGGAATTTGCAAACATGAAACCAGCCCTACAAGAAATATTGAAAGGGGTCCTCTAAGCAAATTTTTTTAGTTTATATTTTGTGCCTGGTGCTCCTCATGTAAAATGAGTATGCTCAACACAGTTAATTTTTGAAATTACTCATAAGGTGAAAATTTCCTCATCTTGGAGATAAGACATAAGAATTTTAGGGAAAACTTACCCCAGATCACACAACTGGAACTTGAAGGGCAAGATATAATAAACCCAGGTTTGCTCTTCTCCAAACCTTAGGACTCAGATACAGTGAGACACTCTTTCACATGTTCTGTTAATGTTGTATAAGAAGTGGAGACTTGAAGAGGTCGTTTACCCAAGAAGATGCAGCTACCCAAGGAGGACACAGACCTGTATTTAGATGTTTCATTTTTAACTCAAGTATTTTCCCTACTCTATAGCAGTTCCTCAAATAACTGGTCACAGATAAGCATAAGAAATATTTCTCTGTTTCCTATTTTTGTGAAATTTATGAATATTCCTATCCCAGAAAGGTCTTCAGGTTGTACTTTCTGTATAAATTGTGGTGAGATAAAGACTTGAGTAAGCATATTTCTAACTGCACAGTATAGTTACTAAAAGGGGCGCCTGGGTGGCTCAGTCGTTAAGCCTCTGCCTTCGGCTCAGGTCATGATCCCAGGGTCCTGGGATCGAGCCCCGCATCGGGCTCCCTACTCAGCGAGAGGCCTGCCTCTCCCACTCCCCCTGCTTGCGTTCCTGCTCTCGCTATCTCTCTGTGTCAAATAAATAAATAAATAAAATCTTTAAAAAAAAGTGACTCTACTGATTTTGGGGGGTTCTAGGGTTGAAAAAATATTATGAATACATGGATACCACTGTAATTTTAACCTAAGGCCTGATACTGCCTATGGAGTAAGTTAAGTGTCAACCTTGTGGATAATTCAGGGAAAAAAAACAACAAATGTAACAATGTTACATGTTTTGCATCCCTATCAAGTGAGCCTTTGGGGGAATTTTTTGGTTACAAAAGGGGAGGACAAAGTATGGATGAATACACAGAGGTGTATAGGGTGGTGCTATGAAGAATGCCCCAGACCTGAAATCAGGGTGTGGATGCATTAAGGTTGAGAGTCTTAAATCTGTTACTAAATGTCAGGCATGTCGCTTAATCTCTCTGATTTTCATTTTTCTCACCTGAAAATTAGAATCTTAAGACCTACTCTAAAACACGGTAACTTTCCTTACTTGATGAAGTTATAGTTATATGGTTAAAGTGGAGATGAAAATGAGAGGAGTTTTTTCATGGATTGCCTGGTTGACGCATGTGTGTCCATAGAGGAATGGGCTGCCACTCTTCATTAATAGTTACAGTTCATACTACTCTTAAGCCTCCTCCATGGTAGCCCAGTGTAAGGTACAGTGACTTTGCTGCTTCCAGTACATAAAATAATGGCCACAAGAATAACATCTGTTACTTTAGTGGGTGCTTATTGAGTGTATCTTGTTTGATGATGCTCTATATACTATGTCTCTATTTGCCAAAACCTCCTCGGGAGTTAAGTGAGGATAAGGGGACTATCTAGCAGCTGAGGAGATGGGTGCTCTAGAGCTTTTGTAATCTACCTAGAATCACAGAGCTGGTGAGAGATTAAGGATTCAAGCCCAAGACTATCTGACTGCAAAGCCAATATTTTTTCAGCTCTACCAGGTTGTCTTTGCTTTCCTTTATTTTCACTTACTCAAGAATTTTCTCCCCTTCTTTGGAAATCATGCTATATAAATCAGTCTATCTATCTATCATCTATCTGATTATCTATCATCTATCTCTATCCTTACATGTTTCAGAAATGATGCAGCCAAGCATACTCATAGTTGAGATAGGTTAGGTCCATTATAATATTCTGTCCACTTATAAGAAATTAATTTTAACTGAGATGCTGCCCTTGCACATTTATAAATACAAGCAATTAGTAGCCTTTCTCTCTTTTCTGAGAGCCAGTGAGTACAAAATCTCAACGTTTAGCTAAGTTCCAATTAGCGCAAATATCAACTTAGAAGTGGAGCCTGAGACAGAGATTTGGGTGTACATTGCTACTGATGGAGTGTGCTATAGTTTCCTTCTGCTAAACTGTTTGATAAATGTTGGGGAAGAATTAGGGGACTTGTCAGAGTCACTCTGGAGGCAGTGTGCCAGGCACATAAGGGAGGAAACCCAAATCAAGGCCAGGAGTGAAGATGGCATTGAGCCCATTGAAAGAGAGCCTGCAGTTGATTCAGGACTTCTGATCATCATTTATGATTGGTTTAGGGTTGAAGCCTGCTGGAATCTGAAATTTAGAGGCGTTAATATAACATCAGAGGATCCAAATATCGGTCAGTTATTCTTTGCCTCCTATGCTTTGATTGTGTGTGTGTACATGTGTGTGTGAACATCTGTGTGCTTTTGCACATCCACAAATTCAAGCTATGCCTAAGGAAAATTGCATATCAGTGTTGAAAGGAACCAAATTTATGAGATGACATACAATTTGTTTGGGATGTCAGTAGTCTGGTTCAGAAATTTGGTGGCTTGTTCCTAGTCTTCTAATACTCATTTCTATTTTGCATTCCCCCAAAATTCTGCACATGCCTCTCCACCATGCACGTGGATATCATTATTTGTGTATATTAAACTCAGTATATGACTATCTTAGTACTCTGCACCATACTTTTCTGATTGCTAAAGTGTTGGAATGTCTCCCAAAGCAGTTACCAAACTCAAAGAATATGATTGAGTAAAATAACTTTGCAGCTATGGGACAGTTCAAAACATTTTTCTGTTGCTAATCGCATCCTCTGAAGAGTTATAAATATGTCCACAAAAGACAATGTGATCAGAAAAAATAGCAAAATTCTTTGTTCTTAATGTCTACCACAGAATGTGCATTGTTAAAACAAAATGTGGGATGTCTTTCCCCCCCCCAAAAAAAAGGTGAAATCAGAAAATAGTTCATCCTCTTTCATCTTCCATTTGAACCATAATATTGAACATGATGAACAACCTCTGTTTGGATTTACTGATTTTGTGATTATTGAATTTAATAAAAAGGTAAAGATTTCTCATCTATGGCATATGATTTTAAAGACACACAAAAACAATTTTGCCTCAGCTAAATTATGCTGTAGATCATGAAAGGACTTTAAGTAATAGGCACAAAGTTCTGCTCTTAATCTTTTGTAGGGAGAAATCAATGAAATCTTTTAAATGTATCACAGAAAAAAAGGGAGTATTATACAGGATACAAAAAGCTTCACTCTATAGTTAATGTAATGGACATAACTGTAAATGATATTGGAAAACGCATATATTAAATTACGCCTCACAAGCTCTGAGTTTGCTGCAGGCAATTTAAAGAGGATTTCCTTAGTTCTTCCCTAGGGAAGATGGTAAGGGGGGGCTCTCTCACACAGGCCTGCGTCCTCACCATCCATCATTCCAAAGAGACATATATCGCCTCTAAAGTGTTTTAAGGCAGCTGCAAGCAAGTGTCACTTTGAGTTAAATGCATTATTAAACTGTTGGGAAATTTCACATCATGGGTCATTTATCTATGCTAAATTGGGTCAAAAGCCTCTGCACATGTCTAGATAAATGAGAGAGGAGAGCAAAATTCTCCTGTGGGAAGTAGTACTTTGACAAGCTTTATGAGTATGGCTTATTTATTTATTTATTGAATAGCCATGGGGAAAGGAGGTTGTCTTGTGTGTGTGTGTGTGTGTCTCCATATTTGTGTGGTTATTTTAAAAGGTAATCAAACACTACAGAAATCATCTCTGATAAATATAGTTGGATATTCACCAGCTCTCTAATGCCTCTAGAATTAGATGTTGTGGAAAACATAAACCATTAAATATTCATTCATTTGGCGAGCATTTGAGTGTGTTATGTGTGTCATGCATGGTATACGAAGTAGAGAGTGCAAAAATGATTTTTTTAAGCATAATCTAATCTGGAGGCCGTTCCAGCATGGTGGGAAAGACCTAATTGCCTCAGTAGATTTACATTAAAAAATGGAGTGGGGATGCAGATGAGAGAGGGATTAGATCTTTCAGAGTTTAAACAGGGCAACAAGGGGAAGTGACCAGAGTAGAATATTGGATGATGCCTAGTGACTTGCCAGATGGAGAAAGCCCCCAAATCCAGTTCCAGGATGAAGAAACAGTAGAAAGTCAGAAAGCAGGAGAGAAGTAGGTATGGATTTATGGTGATGGGGTCATTTGTCTTCCAAATGTGGACATTTTATAGAATGAAGGGGGCACAATTTACAAGCAGGGGCAACAGATATTAACCAAATCTGTCCCAGGCAAATTGAAACACATGGTTAACTTAGATGTGTTCTTATCTCTTCAGTACCTTAAATGCTGATGTTAAAAGCCTTTGTATAGGCAATTCAGACACAACACTGTCAGTGTATTTAAGTACCACTAAATTGTACACTTAAAAATGGTTAAAATGGTAAATTTCATGTTGTGTATATTTCACCACAATTAAAAAAATAAAAAGCAATCCAGAACCTTAGCCTTTCTGTGTGGACACATTTTTTAGGTAAACATTTACCAAGGTGTTAGTTATGAAGATCCAGAGAGGAGGCACAGTTAAATATAAGTTATTCAGATTTAACGGACTTGTTTATTATTTTATTGGATCTTTGATATTTTAGTAAATTGAGGAATTTTGTGATTTCGCCTCTACTGTTTATTTAATCAAACCTTATTGTTCATTGATGTATATGATATATAGGGAGAGAGAACAAAGAAGAAGCTGGGGCACAGACCTGTAGACAGAATTTTTCTGAACTGTTAAACCTTTCATATTTTGCATAACAAGCAGTTTTTGAGCATCTAATGGATATTTTGTCATACTGTGGATGGTTTTGTCACAAAAACTTGAAGTCTCATTTGAGACTTTGCTCAACTTCTTGAACAAATAAAAAGTTGTCATACTTTGTGCCTTTATTGAGGTATAACTCACATGCTGTACAATTCACTCATTAAAGTATAAAATTCATTGATATTTGGTATATTCACAGAATTGTGCAGCCATCACGAAAATCTAACGTTAGAACATTCACATCACCCCAGAAGAAACCCTATATACATCAGCAATTATCCTCCATCCCCCATCCCCAAAGACACTCAACCCAGTCATAGACAACGAGTAATCTACTTCCTGGCTAAAAGACTTGCTTGTTCTGGACATTTTGTATAAATATAATGATACAAAATATGGTCTTTTATGATAGACTTCTTTCATTTAGCATGTTTTAAAGATTCATCCATGTAGCATGTTCAGTATCTCAATCTTTGTTATCACTAAACAATATCCCATTGTATGGATATATCAGATTTTTATTTATGGACATTTGGATTGTTTATACTTTTGGGTTATTATGAACAATGCTGCATTCAACATCCATTTACAAGTTTTGGTGCACATGTACATTTTCATTTCTCTGGATATATATGTAGGAGTGGGATTGCTAGGTGATATGGTAATTCTGTGGTTAACCTTTTGAGGAACTGCCATACTGCTTTCCAAAGTGACTGCACCATTTTACATTCCCACCAGCAATACATGAAGATTCCAGTTCTTCCACATTTCTGTCCCTTGCTATTATCTGTTTGTTTGTTTTTTTTCATAGCCATCCCGGTGTGTATGAAGTCATATCGCATTGTGGTTTTGATTTGCATTTTCCTGATGGCTAATGATGTTTGTATGTGCTTTTGGCTATCTTAGCTTGGGCTGCTATAACAAAAAGACACAGACTGGGTGACTTAAATAACAGACATCAATTTCTCACAATTCTGGAGGCTAGAGGTACAAGATCAGGTGCCACAGATTTGGTTTTGGGGGAGGGTCTTCTTCCTGACTTGTAGATAGCTACCTTCTCACTGTGTGCTCATATGGTGTTTTCCTCAGTGCATGAAGGTGGAGAGAGAGTGAGCATTCCTGTCTATTCTTTTTCTTGGAAGGGCACTACTACCATCATGAGGGCCCCACCCTAATGAACCTAGTCTAAACCTAATTAGCACTTAAAGATTTGGTCTCCTAATACTATCACAGTGGGAGTTAGGGTTTCAACACATGGATTTTGTGAGGACACAAACATTGTGTCATATTACACCCTCTAGATCCATACATGTTGTTGCAAATGGCAAGATTTCATTCCTTCTTATAACTGAATAATATTCCGTTGTGTATATTTACATCTTTTTTATCCATTCATCTATTTTTTTTTTTTTTTTTTTTTTTTTTTAAAGATTTTATTTATTTATTTGAGAGAGAGAGAGACTGAGAGAGAGAGCACATGAGAGGGGGGAGGGTCGGGAGGGTCAGAGGGAGAAGCAGACTCCCTGCCGAGCAGGGAGCCCGATGCGGGACTCGATCCAGGGACTCCAGGATCATGACCTGAGCCGAAGGCAGTCGCTTAACCAACTGAGCCACCCAGGCGCCCTCCATTCATCTATTGATGGACACTTGGGTTTCTTCCATACTTTGGCTATTTAAATAATGCTACAATAAACACTGGGGTGCATATACTTTTTTCAATTAGCGCTTTCGTATTCTTTGAGTAAATGCCCAATAGGGCAATTACTGGATCATGTCGTAATTCTATATTTAATTTTTTGAGGACCCTCCATTACTGTTTTCCACAGTGGCTGCACTAGTTTGCATTCCCATTGAGTGCATTAGGGTTCTTGTTTCTCCTCTTCCTTGCCAAAAATTGCTGTTTCTTGTGTTTTTGATTTTAGCCATTCTGACAGGTGTGAAGTGATATCTTACTGTGGTTTTGACTTGCATTTCCCTCCTGATCGGTGATGTTGAGCATCTTTTCATGTATTGTTTGGCTGTCTGTATGTCTTCTTTGGAAAAATGTCTGTTCATGTCTTCTGCCCACTTTTTATTGGATAATGATGATGATGATGATTTGGTGTTGAGTTGTATAAGTTCTTTATATATTTTGGATACTAACCCTTTATTGGATATGCCACTTACAAATTTCTTCTCCCACTCAGTAAATTGTCTTTTAGTTTTGTTGAATGTTTCCTTTGCTGTGCAGAGGTGTATGTGTGTGTGTGTGTGTGTGTGTGTATATATATATGTATATATATATATTGTAGTCCCAATAGTTTATTTTTGCTTCTGTTTCACTTGCCTCCGTAGACATATCTAGAAAAATGCTGTGATGGCTGATGTAAGATGAAGTGCTGTCTATGCTCTCCTCTAGGATTTTTATGGTTTCAGGTCTCACATTTAGGTCTTTAGCCTATTTGAGTTTATTTTTGTGTATGTGTGTAGCTGTCCAGGTTTCTCAATACCATTTGTTGAAGAGACTGTCTTTTTCCCATTGCGTATTCTTGCCTCCTTTATTGAAGATTAATTTACCATATAAGCATGATTTCAATTCTTTTAAAAATGTGGAGGCCTCTTGGGATGCCTGGGTGGCTCAGTTAAGGGTCAGTTAAGGGTCTACCTTCAGCTCAGTTCATGATCCCAGGGTTCTGCAATAGAGCCCCGCATTGGGCTCCTGGCTCAGCAGGGGAGTCTGCTTCTCCCTCTGCCCCTCCCCTTGCTCACGCTCGCTCATGTACACTCTCTTTCTCTCAAATAAATAAGTAAATAAATAATAAAGTGGAGGCCTTTTTAAACCTCATATATGATCTATGCTGGAGAATATTATATATGTACCTGAAAAGAATATATGTTCTGCTGATGTTGGGTGGAGTGTTCTATGAATGTCCCTTGGGTCTAGTTGGTTTATAATGTTGTTCAAATCTTCTATTTAAATATTTATTTATTTTAGAGAGCGTGCAAGCAGGGAGAGGCAGGGGGAGAGAATCCGAAGCAGACTCCCTGCTGAGTGCAGAGCCTGATGCGGGGCTCAATCTCATGACCCTGAGATCATGACCTGAGCCAAATTACAAGTTGGAGTTTAACTGACTGAGCCACACAGGTGCCCCTTCAAATTTTTTATTTAATGAAGTCCTTTCTGTTTACTTGCAGTAGTTTCTCACACACTTTGGAGATGTTGCTTAAGCAATCACATTGAACAAAGTGAAGCATTAATAAAGTAGATGCTTAAGGATTGCTTATATTATCTTAGTTGTGTTCCACCAGAAACATCTCAGAGAAAAGAGCTAGGGAAGGAGTTTATCTGGGAGGTGATCTCAGGAAATATCAGTGGAAAAGTAAGATCGGAAAGACAAGGAGCCAAAGATGACTACATGATCAATCCAGTGACTACAGTGGCTACTGAAACTTAATCCCTTGGGAAATAGAACTCACATCTCAGAGTATCCTTCCCAAGATTCTAGGGATTTGGGACATTTTAATGTCAACTCCTGTCAGTTACTGGTTGAGGGCTCTGTTAGTCTGCTAGGCTGCCATAACAAAGTACCTGAGTGAGGCAGACAGATAAATATATGAAGGATGAGGTTGTGTGTTAGTGTACTTAGATGTCAAATTTCAGTCAACTAGCACCTCTCAGCAGAGATGCTGTTAGAGAAGGCAGCTCTAATCTCCACTTCTTAGATTATAAACCATAGAAGGGATTTATTCACAGGTATTTTGTATTCAGCAATGCATTCAGAGGCTTTTTGCCCCTTACTCATTTTCCTCAGAGTTGCAGAAGAGCAAAATGCCAGAAAAGGCAAACTAAGCCTTTCTCTTCAGTTAGAAGAAAGTATTTTTAAAAATCTCTTTCCCTCTCTTTCTCTCTCTCTGTCTCTCTCTCTCTGGAGGAACCAAAGCTGTTAGCAGCTGAGAAAAACCACAATGAAGGATTTTTGATGCCAAGCTGTCTCGATTCCTAGGGTCATGCATATTCCTTCAAAAAGGGGTTTTGACTCCAGGCTAAGAAATCATACTATGTTAGAAGGGAATATCCTCATCAAAGTTTGAACATTTCCATTTAATTCACTATTTTGCTGTATCCCAAGGTAGCTTTTTTAGTTATTACAAAATGTAAGACACTCTTCTCTTGAGAAAGAAAAAAAAAATCATCCACTTGCCTTTTGAGACTTAAAATTATATGATTCCTTAATTACCACAGGCTTGGTTGGAACTAGCTCCCTGGATGAAAAGCAATCCTATTTACTTATGGCATGCACATATATGGGTATGGTTCTCTGCTCTAAAAGGGAAACAAACAATTGGAAAATGGGGATGTCTAGAAGTTGATGGACATTAATATTTGTAAGTTTTATTTTTTTAATTTCTTTAAAGATTTTATTTATTTGAGAGAGAGATAGCATGAGTGGGGGGAGAGGCAGATGGAGAAGGAGAAGCAGACTCCCTGCTGAGCAGGGAGCATGACATGGGGCTCAATTCCAGGGATTCCAGGACCCTGGGATTAGCCAAAGGCAGAGGCTTAACCATCTGAGCCATCCAGGTGCCCCTATTTGTAAGTTTTAATGTATAGCTAAGTTAGAAGTCAGTAGTGATTGTCCCAAAGGGTAACATATTCATCTGTAAATGGAATTAGAAGAAATTATAGAGGATGTGGACAATTTATGTTAATTTTTGCCAAAGATATCACCAGATGATATAACATGTCTCTGATCTCCTAGTGCATAGGACTTAACACTAAAAAATTATTCATTTTTTATCTGAAATTCAAGTTCACCTGGGTGTTATATTTTTGTCTACCAAATATGGTAAGCTGAGGTCACTCAGTATAATTGGAAATACCAGAACTCAAGCCACACTGGCTACTTCAAAGCTTACATGGAAGCACTGAATAATACTGATAGAAATATATTAAATGCACTGATACTGAACGTATTGAATCAAATGGTGACTCAATATTTTCTTCTCTCTGTGATAGGCAATACTGGGGTGCTCGTGATCATTTCTTTGTATTATAGTTAAAAGCCTCATGTTTAGAACTCCTGAGAGTTAGACTTGAGTCTACGTTCTTCCCCTTGCCCGCAAAGCAACTTGAGTCATATTACTGAGCCTGTTTTCTACTTTGTCAAATGGGGATTATTTTGATTCCACCAATATGTAGGTAATACATGTGGGCCAGTTGACGTGTGCCTGGCATAGCATGAAGAATTAAACATCGATGATTTCAGTAAATCTTCATAAGAAAGCTCTGAAGGCAGACACTTATTATAAAGAACCCGACTCCATTTTTGATGTTTGACTGCTAACGGCTTTTAAGCCTCGCCCCTTAGTCTTCCCCTTCTGTCCACATCAGAGCAAGCTGTAAAGCTTGGGTGTACCCTCCTTTGATGCCAGGACGAAGTTCATGCTACAGAAACTCATATCCTAGACTCACTCACTCACCACCATAAATATACCAAGCCAGTCTCCTTTCCTTGAGCCATTTTAGGACCACAATGGGAAGCCTGCTCTGCTGTGAGTAGTGAACTTTTTCATATTTTCCTGTGTGCGTGTTTGGCGGGGGGGGGGGGGGGTTGTGTATTATGTCTGTGTGTCTTTAGTCTCAACTTCTGACCCAAATTTTGGATGAAGGTCCATCCTTTTTTTTTTTTTTTTTTTGATTTTTTTATTTATTTGACAGAGAGATAGAGAGTACAAGTAGGCAGAGTGGCAGAGGGAGAGAGAGAAGCAGGCTCCCCGCTGAGCAGGGAGCCCATCGCGGGGCTCAATCCCAGGACCCTGAGATCATGACCTGAGCTGAAGGCAGACGCTTAACAACTGAGCCACCCAGGGGCCCCAGTCCATCCTATTTCTAGAGTGGCTACAATACTATTATTTTCCCCAGTTTTGAGATGAGAAAATGATGACTTCCATAAGAGAATTAACTTACCCCAAATCACACGTGCTAATAAATTACGGATCCTGGTTGAACCAGGGCACTCTCATTTAAAAACCCCATTACACTGTGGTGTCAGAAAGATGGTATGAGGAAATTGGTGCGGAATGTTTAGTACAGTACCTGACACACATTCAGTGCCCTGTAGATACATGCCACAACTGGGAGGAATTGGGAGATCTGTGTGTGCGGACATCAAAGCAGATGATTAGCTCACAGCGTTTTGCCATCTCCCCCGAACTCAGAGTTTTCTTAAAAGTAAAGGTTTATCTGTATCACAAACCAGCCACCTGACGCTTTCACAGATGCCGTGCCTCTCTTCCCAAAGCACTCAAAATGCACAGCTTCCATCAGCCCAAGACAATATATTTATTTTCTAGCCTCACGTCTTTCAGCCCCTGGAGGCTGCTGGCTGGCTGTCGGCGGTGACAGTCCCCATCTGTCACCTGTGTATGAGGGCCTAGGACCTGCCTTTCACGGAGACTTGCAGCCTTCTAGTTGCCCGGGCAGTGGGGGCTCTGCTGAGACACTTAGAAATCCCACGGTTCTCTGCCACACTGTGTAAGGCCCAGTTAAGCCCACCCTAATCTGAGAGTGACATCTTCCTGCTAGACCCAGAAATCATTGGAGGGGCAAACATGGTTTTTGGAACAGTGGGATGGCTGGGGAAAATACGAGATTCTGTGTTAGAATAATCAAACTCATGATTACAAATATTTCTGAGCTGAGAGTGTCCTTTTAACTCTGGTGGTTGGAGGACATTTGTTCTCTACAAAGAGCCCCTCAGGTTTTGTTTTTCACAGCAGAAAAATGTTAGATAGGTAACAGAGTTACTCTGAGAGCGAAAAATATTTTTGTTGTAAGTAGAATCTTATCAAGAAAAGACATTTGCTCACAGGATTGTGGAATGTTAAACAGGTCTTCCTAATAGCTGTTGCTATTACTTCTTCCTTCCCTCCTCCTCATCTGCTCCTGACTCAACTAGTATTGCTTCTAGTAAGTACGCACTCCCAAAGGGTAGCTAGTTTATATACCATACACTGTTCTAAGTGCTTTACGTGCAAGATTCTGTCCTCAGTACTATACCGTAGAGCAGGTTTTATTGCATTTTTTTTAAAAAAACTGTGCCTGTGCCATTCAGCTATTTAGTAACGAAGCAAGGATTTGATCCCAGGTCTGTAAGACTCCAGAGACTGCTCTGACTTTTGGGCATCTAATTACCTTTAAATATTGCCTTGTCTAGCATCTTCTAGTGGAGAGAGCTGTGGGAATGTGTCTAAGGTTACAGGGCAGAAATTCTAGAATCTAGGTTTTCCCCGCCACAGATAAACACCCTTGCTCATTTTATCCCAGATAAGTAATGGCGAAGGTCAAGTCTGTTTCCCCGGTAGTGTTTTTGGAAAGGACACTTTGCATACTGTACTTGGCAGACAGCTAAAGCTCTGAGAGAGAAGGTGGGATGTGTTTCCTATATGAGTTAGAGCTATGCTTAGGTCTGTGGAAATGCTGTAGAGTGATCTTCTCTAGCTTCCCCTCTCCTTTATAGTTTTTTTCCTTATACTACTCTCCTCTGCTTTCCAAGCAAGAACAGTTACTCGTTCGTTTCCTGATGAATCCATGACACATTGCATTTACTTCTTTTACCATTTCTCTCATGGCTCTGTCATGATGTGTCCACCTGTCTGTGTTTCCTTCTAGACTGCAAGTAACTTGAGGGTGAGAAACATACTATGTTTTTATTGACATCTCAGGTCTCTCACGTAACAGGCAACTGACAGTATCCAGAATGATATTACAAATGGCTGACCAATCAACTCGCATTGCTTCACCAGTAGTTGCAAATGCTTTTGCCTTTTTCACTGGGAAGGGGGGAAATGAGGTAAGAAGTGGAGCGTGGGATCTGAAGGTCAGAGTGGTAAGCAAGGAGTCATGATGGCATACAGACGTGTTATCGTGCACACTTACCTCTGGAAAGGTTCTACGAAGGCCAAACTAACATTAAGTGGTAGAGTATGTAGTGCTATTAAAAACAGATTAATCAATTGCAGATATCTTTCCTGGATATAAGAGCATCATCCTGATTCAAACGGTCCCAGAGTACAGAATGCTTGGTCGCATCAAATCTTTGACGTTTTCCGGGAAACAAAGAATGTGTTCAGTGAATGCTCTTTCATGCGTTGAGTATGATCAGTGTTATTCACCAGGTGACCCTTAAAATGTTAAAGAAAGACGTGGGGCTTCGGAGGGTGAAAAATTGCATCCAAAATATTCCTTTGATTTGCCTAAGACACTTCACAGGGAAGCATTCAGAATGAGGAATGAAGTGAAAAAAGGGCATGCTAACTAAAATAAGAAGCAAATTGAATACCTTCACTGTTGAACATCATGAGGTATTTTACTAAGTGGCTTAAAATGGAAAAAATATTTTTTTTTTAAGGAAAAGGATGACAGGCATTATTGAGCTGAACTAGAGAAAATGTTTTGGATAAATCCTCAGTGGTATTGTAGGAAGAAGTATTATCAACTCTTGGAATCATAACACGGTGTCCATACATATTCAGGGCAAATTTTTCCTCAAGTGTCAGCATATTACATTGCAAGTTCTTATCTGATTTTCTGTCTGTTATTACATCTAGGTCTCTTTAGGAGTTGCTGATTTCCAGCCATACTTCCCCTGCGTGCCCCCCCCCTCCCGCCACTGGGTAACATGGACTATTTAGGGCACTAAGAAATCAAAACATAAGAGTGGTCAGTACCGAAGCACCTGCCTTATATATGCCCTGAATATGTGAATGGAAGGGAAAAGCCTACATTGGTGGGATTTGTGTAGCAGGAAGAAAAAGCAAATGTGGTTCACCAGCCTCTACTGTACACAGGGGAGGAAATGGTAATAAGCAAGAAGTACTACCACCAGGGTGTCTGTGGAGTATACAAGGGAGGCTCTCCAGGCCATTTCCTCTCTTGGGGTGGGGGGCGGCGGGAGAAATAAAGCAACAAAATGAGATATGAGCAAAACATCAGAATAAAAGAAAAGAGATAGCAGAACAGAGAACAATTTTTGCATTGCTATAGTATGTTAAGCATTTGCCCAGTGATCCCATATAATCCTCACAACCACACGCTGAAAAAAATGATCACCACCACTTTTATAAATGAGTTAGCTAAGATTGATTTTTTTAGCGGGTGAAGAAAGAGTATTGTGCCAGCAGACTGCAAAAATCGCCAAGTCTGGTGATACCACATTTTTGCAGAGGCTAGTTAAACTCTGCTACTTACAGGAGAGAATATATGTTTCTAGAACCGTTGTCCAGCTCACCAGTTGTGTGACCTCAAACAGGTGATATTATTTCTCTAAACCTTTTCCTGTTGTTAAAAGGAGAATGATACTTTTGTAGAGCCGTTTTAAGGATGGAATATAGTATGTCTAGCATTTAGGAGAAAAATAGGCAGAAGAAACGATAGTGGTGACAACAGCCATGATGATAATGAGGTTTCACGTCTGCACAAGAGGCAAAAGGAAGACAATTATTTTTTCTTTTGTCTTTACAAATGCTGCCGTTGGCACAACTCACATTCACCAAGAGTGGCTTGTGTGTAGGTCAGGGACTCTGGAAGGGCCTAAGGGATTGGGATCAACTGAACCCCATCCAGGTGGGGCGGGAGGTACTTAGAAGGCACAGGAGATGGACGAGGAAGTTGCCCCTCAGCCACTGAAATTTAGATGACTTACATTTCAATCTTGGCTAATCTGGCATTGGGAGAAAGAACTTAGTAGTTTTGCATTTTCGATGCCGGTAATCTTGCATGATTTTGTGTCCTTCAATCTTCCTAAGATAACTGGGAACTAAGGTTTGAAATGTTGGGGGCAGAAGAGTATAATCTGATTCTAGTTCTGGTCGCATTCTTCATTGCTCTGGTGGGTGGTAAGAGTAGCAAGCTGGGAGAAAGAGGGAAAGTTTTGAAGAGAGATTGGAGGTGTTTGGATCTGAGTGGAACTGGTCTCTGGAGGAGAGATTCTGCACAGGCCCAGGGGGCAAAAAAAAAAAAAAAAAAGGTGGAAATTATAAGGAGGTAGGTTTCAGGTTAGTACAGGGGCTAGAAACATCTATTAATAATGATAATAAAAACATTTAAAGATTGAACAGGCCACTAAATGTGGCCTGCCCTTTCCTTAGAGGTATGTATAAGAGGCCAGGTAGCCACTGGAAAAAATGTTTTTGGAAGGAAAGACCTGTTGAGCTGTATTACTCTAAGATTACTTTCACCCTAAAGATTTAAGAGCTTTGATTGAGTGAGGTATTCATTTTACATGATATTTATATTTTTATTGTATTAACACCTCAAATAGATTGACAGATTAATGCTGGTAGAGCACAGGGATGGGGAAAAATGGCAACTATTATGATTACAAATTTTTAATACAGAAACACAATCAATTTTTCTTAAAGGAAGTGGCAAAATCTCATTCCAGTATGTATCTTATATGTATCTTTTCAGTTATCTGTATTATTTTTGCCCTGCCTTAGTCTAATTAATTGCTACTGAGTATTACAAACAGTTCAGGCATGTTCTTCAAGTTCTTTATGCATACTAGAGGTTTAGGTGATGTTTTTAATCCAAGGTAAAAAGAAGACAGCTGCTTAATAGATAACACTACCTTCTGGATATCCGTGCAAGTTGGAGAGCTGGAAAATTATGGTACTGAATCGGGAATTCTAAATGATCTAAATTTTTCCAATCTTCAGTGATACTGTTTTTCATTCAGCAGTTCTTTTTTGAGCCCCTATCTGATGGTAGCAATGTAGTGGGGAAAAAAAAAAATCTTCATAATTGCCAAGAGGAAGGTGAATTGTAAGTATAATCCCACTGTCACTGGAGAGTAGAAAATTGGAATTTTCTAATGCTATCTATGGGATGTGTGAGATGGAAGTGATAGGAAGCGTTTTATATAAATGATTAATTGGGGCCTGCCTTTGTGGGACCACAGCATCCTGTGAGTCGTATGTGTCCGGTGGGCAGCACACACACCTGTAATTATACCCTTTTTGACTATGTCTGGTACTAGTCTTCTGGTGACTCACTGTTTCTGGGAAAATGAGACAGTTCAGAAATGAACTCATTAGCCCTCTTATGCATCTAATAAGAGCTGTGATAACTACCGACTTCAATCTGTAGTTCCCTGTAGAGTAATTCTCGTTTTTCTAACCTGTCATCAGATAACATTAATGTCTCAGTGAAAAACAATTTTCTCTCCAAATCGTCTTTCAGGTAGCTGAAAGTAAGAATTAGGCTACTTATTTGTCTGATTTTTCCTAACCAGAGATAATAAGCTCGTAAGGAAAATAAAATTTGGTAATTATACATATCAAATGTCTAGCATGTTCTCTGGAAAGGTAAATTATATGTTGTTACACAAACATACAATAGGCAGAATTTCTCAATTACTGTGTAATGAATGTTCTGAGAGCAAAGAAGAATCTGAAAATTGTAATTATAATATCTTTATATATGACATTCCAGTATCTTTAATTGAACGCCCCCAAAATAAACTTAAAATCCTTGACTGTCCCCACCCCTGCATATATTACGTGACAAGTATTTCCTGATCCCTTCTGTGTCACAGGAATTCTAGAAACCCCTGCGTTAGAATGTCATGACAATGCCTTCAACGAATTATTACAAATCTTTCAGTGATCACAAGGTTTGATTCATGGCCGCCAATAAATCATGTGTAATTAATATTGGTAACATATAAAATGCAGTTTGTGGTGTTGAGGGAAATTTATCCAGTGATAGCATGGGATGATCACCATCCTTACCTGATGCAAGAAGTTTTATTGAAGGCCAGTTACCAAGTTGGGAATGCTGTCCACAAAGAAACACTTCAGGTAATGAAAATTAAATTTTAAGCCTCTGAATGATGATACCTACATAAACAGCCTGGATTTCTTAAGCTCTTCTGCAAGTATAAATCAAAGCACATTAAATGTTTAGACTTTGAAATGCAGCTCAGCTTCAAGTTGGGCTTTGTGGCTGATTATTCTTTTCTAAACTGTTCAAAGACATCATCAATCAGATTTGAGAGTCCTGGAATGAGCATTAAGTCAGCACATGAGTAGATCAGAGTCCAGCTATGAGAAGAAATGTATATTTTGATTTATTTGATGAGGGTTGCTTGCTGGAGACATCACAGATTGCGATACTGTTCTCTTGCATTAGCACGATGAGATCATTGAGCAGAAATGGTGCTAATGTCTGTATTTAACGGAGAATGTTTGTGATGATAGATAGAGACCAAAACATGAAATCTGCAAATCAATATGTTTCTGGCCATCTCGAAGGACTGCCCACGTTGGCTGGAGGCAGAATATACTCTTGGCCAAAGAAAATATATTAGCAAGCACATCCTGAGAATTAAATTACTAATGTCTGTTACAGATTTTCAGTGTTGCACAATCATAATCTTGTGAATAGTTATTTCTGTGGCTCTGGGCCATTAAAGATTACAGCTGCTTTTTTTTTCTCCAGTCAGACAACTACCTATGAAATGCTGTGATCCACTTTTTTTTTCTTTTTTCCTTTCTGTGCTTTCTAAATTGTTCCCACTGTCTAAATAGAAGCATGTTTTATTATGGTAATATCATTGGATGTCATTTTATCGATGCTGCTTCTAGAATTGGGTCTAAGATATAGAAAAGCATGGAACAAGTATTTTGGATCACTGAAGTTGATCATCCTGTGTCATATTAAAAAGTTTCTTTGGCCTTTTGGAAAGTCTCCATCTGATTCCCAAAGCTAATAGATCCTTGACATCTATTCAATTCTATTAAATGATGCTCCCCTGAAGGAAGCAGGGAATAATGCAGGTAGTATCACTGATATTAGAATAAATAATAATCTAAAAATTAGACCAATGCTAATAATAGTAATTCAGCCCATAGTACTTGAATTCTTACCATATGATATGCCAGGCTGAAACACGTATTTTGGCATGGATTATCTCATTTAATTCTCATGGTTCAGACCATATTATGAGGCAGGTACTGTTATTAACCTTTTTTAGACATTGGAGAACAGGCGACATAACTCATCCAAGGTAGCCTGACTGTTGAGAATCAGTATTAGGATTCCGTTGTATCTCCCTCCAGGAATTGTGCTCGTAACGTCCCTTGTACATAAGCCAGCTGTCTTTGTGTCTGTAGAGAAGCACCACCCTCTGTAGAAATGCCATATGTTGTTTTATGAAGCATGTTCTGGTTTTGCCCAAAGCAGCTGGGACCAATCAGGCAGCACGGTGCCTGGCTGGATGGGTAAGGATGCAGTGGAAGAAAAAGGGATTAAAAAGTTCTTTTTCTTCCATAGTAGACCACCAAGGACTCTGATTTGTATTGCAGATGTATGGTATTCACACTAGAATGTCTAGAATTCTTCAAAAATCCTATAAAAATTGTGAAGGATATTTTTTCACTTCTCTCTGATGGCCGTTTGTTTGCACATTCTAGTATGTTCATTCACTAGAGTTGTTGGCATAAACAAAGGCGATTGACGTTACGGGCTAGTTTTAACATGATCTCATTCATAAGAATATTAAATTATTTTAGGCAAAGTGGCCGTGTCAAACTGAACATAAATAAAAGGAAAGTGGTAATTAGACTATGTTAAAATATAACCTCCAAGGATATTAAATATGCAAGAGCTCATCCATGAAAAATTAGACTGCAAGAGGTTACACCATGTATTGGCTTATTTTGTAAGATATCAAATTACCTCTCATGAATAAATATGACTAATAATGGTAACTCTATAATTTAATGCTATAATAGTAAAAATACTTTTTGATTCAAAAAACTCGTTATATATTTGATCCATTTTCATTACCAAATCCTAACTATACATGTAATTAAATTAATCATTTCTTTTGACTTTAACAAACACATTTTCAGAGATTTTATATTTTAAACTCTATTAACAAACTATTCTAGTAAAGACTGGTTAAATGAATGCTGAGATTTAAATTTGAAATGGGAAACAATAAGACAAAGTATTCTGCCTCTTGGTAATTGTGTCAAATGACCTGAAAGAGTAAGGGGAGAGTCTTCCTTTTGCACTAGGCATTTGGCTAGGTGTTGCAGTTATAAGGGCAAATATGAAAAGAAAAAAAAAAACAATTGCAAATAATGAGCAGTATTAAAAATTTTACAATCAGGGCACCTGGGTGGCTCAGTAGGTTAAGCGTGTGACTCTCGATTTTGGCTCAGGTCCTGATGTCAGGTTGTGGGATCGAGCCCCCTGTCGGGCTCCATGTTCAGGGTGGAGTTGGCTTGAGAGTCTCTCTGTCCCTCTCCCTCTGCCTCTCCCGCTCTGTCTCTCTCTTTCAAGAGAGTGACACCACAAGAAAGGGGGTTGGGGCAGAGGGAGATGGAGAAACAGGCTTCTCACTGAGCAGGGAGCCTGACACAGGGCTTGATCCCAGGACTGAGCCAAAGACAGACTCTTAACCAACTGAGCCTCTTAGGTGACTCCAAATAAATAAATCTTTTAAAAACAAATTTTACAATAAAATGTTTCTACCTAAGAGACAAAATCATTGAATTTAATGGTCTCCCTGTCTCATCGATGTATAGAACCAGAAGCAGGACATAAGTTAAAGTACAAGTCGGTAAAGGGGGCAGAAGTAGATACAATGGGAAAGTGCTGCCCAGGTGACTCTGAGTATCTTATAGCCGGGATGCCGCTTTGGTTTGGATTTCTGTTTTCACATTTTGCTCAACCTATTTCCCATCCTCCCTTTGTCCAGAATCATTGGCTTTGGCATTTTGCTTATTTTGTAAATACTGTTTGCAGACGATTCTTGGTGGCTAAAGGAATCTTTGAATAAGTTTGCATGTGAAGACTATATGCCAAGCACTGCTTGGACTCAGAAATAAGCAGATAAAAATACTGGCACTCTGCCTTTCTTAATTGCATTTAGACCTGTTGGGGAAATACTCTAAAAGCCAATAATTCCAGTGCAGCATGGCATCAACTCCAGTATTTACAGAGTGAAGTAAGACCCAAGAAGGAGAATGAACCAAAGTCAAAGTAGGCTTGGAATTTTTTCAGAGAAAGAAAAGCATTTGATGATGGAAGTTGCATATGGTCTTGATAAGAAGTCAAGGATGACTAAGCCGTCCCAGGAGAAGGGAGACAGCATGGATATAGTGAAGGGGGGTACCAGGCAGCATAAAATACACTCTAAGTGTAGTATTTCTGGAGGATGAAGCATGAAGCTTCATGTGTGTTGGACTTAGAAGTGGAGAGATGTGAGTCTAGAGGAGGGCACAGAATCCTATCTCTTCATTCCTATGGAGAATGCTGCAAAAATCCAGCTTTAGGACCCTGGCTACTGTTCAGACTTCAGCCTTGGATTTATAATTGCCAAGTGGGACCACATCTACCCTGCTTATCTATAGAATGATGTAATACCTTCTCCAAATATTCTCCTTCTCACATGTCAGGAACATTTCTGTAAAACTGTACCACACACAACTCTAGTCACCCAGGTTTGACATCTTAGAATCACCTCCCCAAGCCTGCATATTCCAGTAGTAGCCCAACCCAAACAACAGTGTTGGTTTGTCTTCTATCCTAAATATGCCTGAGTAAAAGTGCTGTGAGTATAAATAAGACTGCTTCACTATGACGATTCTTCCATCATGCCCAGTACTTTCTTTCCCCTAGTCCTTTAATCATGCTCCTCTTTATGTCTGAAATATTCTTCCTACCCATTGCATTTCCCAAACCAGTGCTGAATTCACAGACCTCATGTAACTGTTTTACAGATTTCCAATTTGATATCCCTCTCCCTTGAACACCTACTATACTTTATATATGCTTCTTTGAGGCATCTCTTGTGTTCTGCTAGTGTTAAATTTCAGTAAGAGAAATGTGCACTTAAAAGGTTATAGAGATACTGAGACTCATCCATTCATCTTCTCTTTTCCAACAGCATTATGTTTTCTTAAATTAAAAACAAAAAGTACATGAACCCAAATTACTTAAATGGTAACTTAAAATCTATGTATCTATTTATAAAAGCAAGGTCAGTTCTGTGTAAGAGTTGTTGTGATACTCAAAAGTTATATTGATCTATCACAATGATCCTAGCTACCTGGATTAACACAGGGGGTTGAAGTATCTTTTTGACTTCAGAGATCTGGAACACTGCGGAATAGCACTGCATCCTCAGTTACTTTCTTTTCTTCTCTTTCTTTCATTTTAGAAAATCCACTGTGATGTGTCTTGCCTTTGAAACTTTTTAATTTTTTTGCCTCATGTCTATCAACTCAGTACACAGTTCCATAATCCAATCTGCTATCATTCATAATCCACTCCTTTGGGATCAGTAAGGGAACCTTGAGAAAATTGTCTTGCCTTAAGAAATGGTGAATATTAGCAAAATATTAACCACAGAATCACATATCACCTGGATTTCATCTGGTATCTCCATATTTCTTGATGTCTGGATAAGATTGCTTCGAAATTTTTTCCCAAAATCTTACAGTGCTACTACCATAAGTGGACAGCTAAACTCATTCTCAAGGTTTCTTTATTATGATCTCTGGATCTCCCAGTTTGGGGTTTGAAATTAAGTTCTGTAACTTAAAGTGAAAAGAAATGTATTTTGTGTTTGTGCATTATATGTAGTCTAATCCACCACTGTCTATATATTTCAGTATGTTGAATCCTAGCAAGTGGGTTTATTCTCCTATGTTTTCTGCATCTTCCTTCGGAGACCAGATTATAGGCTCCAAGAGCACAATCTAAGAAGGAATAAACAGGGTTTATTTTCTTCCGGACTAAGTCAGTGATGGGTAAACAAAATTTCTCTTTTAGCCCCAGAGGTTAAGCTAAGTCTTGACTTGAGAGTTTTCAGTATTTGGGAAGGATTGTGGGGAAGAAGGCACTTTAATATGCCAAATTGATAACTATAATAGTAGAATTCCCTCCTGTCCACATGTAAGGAACTTTGTATTCCTCTCACACCACATCGTGTGACTTTGTTTCAAGCCATCTTGAGATATTAGTCACCTAGGTACTCATTTTCTGCATAGAAATGGAGTTTTAGTAAGGAAAAGTAACTTGCACAAAGTTTCTCAGAAAGTTAACTGCGGATCTGAGATTCAAACTGAAAGCTCCATCCACCATACCATACCACCTCAATACCAATGTACTGCGTCAGGCTGTATACTAGCCTGTCTTACTGTCTAGGTATATTTATAATGATTCTTTTCTTTTATATACATGGAGGGCACCTTCTCTAAGTAAATAACTACTGTACTATGGGGTCCTTCTACTTTATTCCATTAATACAATTTTTTTAGATTTCTTCCTAAAGAACTCTCAATTCCATTCAGCCTTTTCTATTTCAACTATACCTGTCATCTTATTCCAAGCTACCATTATTTTTCACCTAGAGTAATGTAATAGATTCCTTACTGGTTTTGTCACAGCCCTCTGGACCATCTCCGATCTTTCCGTGTCATTCTGCCTGCTCTCTTCCACATCTCCAACAAATAGACAAACCTTTCAATGGTTTCCCATTGCTCTGAGGAGAATAAAATCCTCAACAAGATGTACAAAGCCACAAGACTGGTCCTGTCAACCTCTCAAACCTAATCTCACATGACTTAGTCCTTCATCCTTTGCATTTTTGCTACAGTTGACCTCATATTCACCATGGTCTAGCTGTTCAGGCTCTGAAATCAGTCTGGGTGTGATTCCCACTTTTGTCACTTACCTGATTTGGGGATGATCACCTTGGATAATTCCTTAACTTCTTTTTGCTTTAGTTTTATTATTATAAAATCAGGGCTAATGATAATAACCATCCCATAGGGTGGTTGTGAGAACTAAGTGAAATAACATAGAATAAAAAATGCTTAGTGCAAAAGATAGCACTTGAGTTTGATTATCCTGACAGGATTGAGATCTTAAATAAGAGGAGAGACTATGTCTGGTATTGATTACCTTGTACCATAAGGCCCTAGAATAGTACTAGACATTGTATCTTGATAAATGTTTATCAAATGACTGGATTTATTTTCACAACAAAGGTGGTAGGATTATCTGTTTCCCTTTATCTGCCAAGTAAATAGCTCTTACTTTTTAGAGACCCAACGTATGGATTATTCCCTCTGACATTATTTTGTTCTCTCTGTAATATTAGAGAACTCCTGAGATAACTTCACCTACTTCATGCAAATTCTGTAGTTAGCTCTGTAACACTTCATGTGTTAAATATTTTTATAGATATTTCTCTTGAGAGCAGACTATTACCACTAAGAGATGAATTAGAGAAAGTCCCTTCCCTCTAAGAATTTGCAAGGTAGTCGAAGGAAGCTTCTGTGTATTAATTCATTAATTCCATGAAGTATTGGGGATACTATGGTGTTCGCTGTACAGGAGAAGAAAAAAACCTGAAAAGTCAAAAAATAAGTGTAATGACACAGGTAAACTAGGAACAAGTGACTAATGTAAATATTAATGTGAGAGGATTTTCTTTAAGTCAACAATGACTTTGCTGAGACAATGATATTTAGCTGAGATCTACAGACTGGAAGGGGGTCAGGAAGAGAAGCAAAGATATTATTGTGATCTCAGAGCACAGCCCAGAGATTAGCCCACCGAATGCACTTGCTATTTGCTATCAGAATGAAAGAGGTGAGGGCACCTGGGTGTCTCAATCGGTTAAGCGTCTGCCTTCAGCTCAGGTCATGATCCCAGGGTGCTGGGATCAAGTCCCACATCGGGCTCCTTGCTAAGCAGGGAGCATGCTTCTCCCTCTGCCTGCCACTTCCCCCTGCTTGTGCTCTCTCTCTCTCTCTTACAAATAAATAAATAAATCCTTAAAAAAAAAATGAATGAAAGAGGTGAGATATTGTGGGAGTAGGGGAAGGAAAGAAGATAAGCATCTTTACCATTGTTTTAACTTCTCCCAACCTCCCCAAAAGTCTGAAATCTAACTGTTGTTTAAGACCTAATTCAAATGTATCTTCTTACATCTTCTTCTCTTTTAGAACTCATCACTCTCTCCTCACACATCTGTAGCATTTCTTGGTAACCCCAGTAACCTATCTACTCTGGAACAAAGAGATTCCGTATAAATTAGAAAAGTGCCTGTTGAACTTAACTTCTTAGCTCTGTGATCTTCTGCGAAAGTGTTGCAGCTGTTGAGGATGTTGGTCCTGTGTGAGGCTTCTGTTTAGTGAGTTCAGAAGATGGAATGGGTTAAGTCGACCAGGCCCTTTCATCTTTTTACTGCATGGTTCTCAGATGCATTATATCACATTTTCCCTTTATCACACTTGATGCATCTGAGGATTGACACAAGAATGTTTACCAGAAATCTTCCTTAGCATCTTTGTTTTATTTTGGTGTCAATAAACCTACCAAGAGTTGAATCTTAGAAATTACTAATTTATTAGAATTAGTATTTTTAATTTGTGATCCTTAGCTAGAAATTCCTCAAGACTTCTGGGTTTATTTTTATCCTCTCTTCCAAAGGCTAATGTTAATATTTTAAATCCTGGCTTTGTTCCTTGAGCAACAAAGAAGGAAGGAAACTGCAAGACTTTTTTTTAATATTGAAAGTTAAAGTTGGGTCAGTAGTTTAAATACTGTTGTCAATTCTCCAAAAATTTATTTACAGATTCAAAGCAATCCCAACCAAAGTTTTCTTTGTAGATATCAACAAGCTCATTCTAAAATGTATATGGAGAGACAAAGGAACTAGAAGAGCCAAAACAAACTTAAAAAGAGTGACAAAGCAGGAAGAGTCACACTAGCAGATATCAAGGTGTGCTGTTAGGTTATAGAGTTCAAGACAGTGTGTACTGGCAAAAGAATAAACATACAGATCTGTGGAATAGAATACAGAATCCAGAAATTGATGTGTACAAATATAGTCAGTTGACTATAAACATAAACTTTTCATACAAAAGAACACATATTGTATGATTTTAGTCATATGAAGTTCTAGAATATATAAATTTAATATATAGAAAGAAAATCAGAATAATCATTGCTTCTGGGGCCATGATGTGTTGTTGGACTTGTAAGGGGCATAAGGAATATTATGGGATGATAATGTTCCAATTTTTGATAAGGGATATGTTATATAGGGGATGTGTTTCAAAATTTTTAGTGAATATGTACTAAGAATTACACATTTCATTGTATTTAAATTTTATAACAAAGATAACTGTAAACTAAAAAAAAAAAAAAAACACCAAAAAACCAATAGAACATTTTAGGTACCTGCCAAAATAGTCTAAGATGGGAATTTGCAAGAACAAAATTTTTGTTAAATACGAAGGCAAGATTTACAATAATTTCTTGGAATAAAGCTCTCCTTACTTAGGAGACATTGTTGATATCTCTGTAAGATGTTTTTTTCCAGTTAGAGATTTCACACAGAGAATAGGATGTGGAGAAATTGGAACAGGTCCATAGAATATCAACAGAAAGATTAAAGGGATAGAAAATAATACCAGTGAGGAAAGATAAAAGGAACTTGGGTTATTTTGTATAATTTCCAGAACAGAAGTTGAGAGATTGCTTAACAGCCAACTTCCCCATTTATAAGGGAAATGTGTTGTGTTCATTGAGACCCATGAAACTACTGGGAACTTTGAGGTCATCTAGTCCAGCCTCCTTTTTCACAAGTGAAAACACTGATGCCCAGAGATCAGATGTGACTTGCTGAAGATCCTGAAAATCATTAATGGTTGAGGTTTGGAATAGGACTCAGTGTAATTGCAACTCCAGATATCAAGCTAAAAATATCAAGGCATATTATGCCTGCAAACATGAGAACTTAGGGAGGAAGTCTTAGAATATGTTGTTCTATTAATACAGAAATTTGAAATCTATTTAAAGAATATCATTTTCATTCATACATCTCTATTCTAAGTCTTCCATCCCCTCCTAACTCTTCCTGAACAAAGAATTTGAAGTCACTATAAACTTACATCTAATTCTAGGGCAAAGCCATGATTAGAATAAGTGAGTTCATCATATCCTACTTGCTAAAGTTTTTGGTTTAGTTAAATTAGGCCTTAGCCAACTGCTACCAAGGCTTCCCTTAGATATATACCTGGTTTCAGTTGTAGTTCACTTTCAAGGGCCATGAATACTTCTTCTCAGAATCTTAAACATAGAGTTCTCCTTTTGGACATTGTGGAGCACACACATGAAGTTGAGAGCTTCTACAGCCATTTTCAACCAGGAGGGAAGCCTCTCGCTGTGCTTAACTAAAAAATAGAAGCAACACGAGCCAAGAAACCAGCAACAACACCAAGAAAAAAAATTACAACCTTGATCAAATTATGCCTAAATTCACTCTGGATATTTAAGGTACGTGATCCACTAAATTCTCTGTCATTCTAAATTATCCCTCATTGAGTTTTCTGGATATTTATAATCAGAGTCATTCAAAATAATATTAGCCAGAAGAAATATTTCTTTTGAAGAATAGATGACTAAGTTATTTATTTCTAACAACGTAATTGCTGAAATAGATAACTAATATTTATTGTAAAGTGCTATAAATTTTGCATACATTATCATGTTTAATCCCAACAACCACCCTTTGAGGCAAACGATACTGTTGTCTTTATTTTACAAGTAGAGAACTAGGTCTGAAAAAATGCTTACTGTGGATGTGCTTAAATTGACATAGACAAAATGTAGCAGAATTGGCATTTGGCCCAGATCCATCTGGTTCTAGGGCCATTGCTGAGCGCTTCTGCTTTTCCTACTCAATGAATGGAAGGTGTGTGTGGTAGAAAGAAGTCATTTACTGACTTACAGATAATGGAAGTTCCACAGAAGTCTTGATTCTGTGAGTTCCTGGGTCACCTTCATTTCCTACAAGAAGAAACAGAGGAAGGAGAAGGAAACACACAAAATAAAACCAAGTTGTCTTTTTCCTTTCATGTTAAAGAGGTTTTCATCTCCTTTGGTAGAAAGAGAATGTTTTCCAGCCTTTAAAAGTAGCAGGAACATGGTAGAGGCATATATATCTACTTCTGCTCACACTGTTCTTCATGTCAGACCTCCCTGTGTTCATGTCCAACTCCATCTATTGGCATCACTTCACCAGTGGATGCTCTCTCTATTGAGAAGCATGGAGAGCTTCCACTTTAAACAGACATTTCGAGAATGAAATGCCTGGTCTTCTTCCCGTAGTGCCTTGCCAACAGATGGGACCCTGTGGTGGATTCATTATAGAATCCAAAATTGTTACACCTAAGGAGACATCCACCCACCAGATGATCCATAGCAACAGAATGCTAAGAAGTCAATGCACTTTACTTTCTGCGATTTCAACAGTTTGAGACTTTTAGAGTTTTAAGACTAAGACTTCAAAGGTGGATTATTGTGAAGCACAGATGTTTCAGGAGTTTAATGACCAAACAAAGACACTTTACTAAAAGTAACTATGAACTATTATATGAATTGAAGAATATTTATAATCTAATATTTGTAAGCAAGGTAGAATTAACATTATCCTATTGTCTTTTATCTCAACATTCTTTCTCTAATGTACCTCGGTAAGGATCCAATACTTTCTTTTCTTTTCCTCCTTCCAGCAAAGTCTTCTAAAATTTCTATTGATTCTGTATACTTATTTTGTAACTGGCCACCTTAATGAATCCAACTATTTAAATAGACTTTTAGTTCATTATCTATAGTTTTCCTGGCAAATATGCTCATCATCTGTAAGGAGTAGTGATTTTGTCTCATTTCCAAATTTTGTCCTTTTTATTTTGGTTTGTTTTTGTTTTTGCTAGGTCTATTGGATGTAACCTCAAGAATATTGTTTGATGATAGTACCATAAAAACCTTAGTCATGCTCCTGGTTTTAAGAAGACAACCTCTACTCTTATGCTATAATGGTAATATTGGTGGTTGTTTTTTGTTAAGGAGCTATTTTTTCTATGACAGTTTTGCTAAATTTGTTATCTTATGAAGAAAGAAGTTGACTTTTCTTTGCTAATTTCTTCATGGGTTCTACACGTTTCTTCAAAAAATTAGAGGAAGAGGTTTGTCAGATTTGCTCTTTGGTACAGGCCCTAGGACTTGTATGAGGGCATGGACAGTTAAGGTAGAAAATACTGTATCTTGCCACTTTCAGTATCTGAGCAGTCTTAACTGTGTTTACACAAACTATATGTCCCCTCCCCCATTCTGTCAATAGATGCCGCTTGAAAATTTATTCTGGAATGTATTTGCATGTTTTTCACTCTTACTTTACTGTTGTGATGTGATTTTTATTATGTTTCCATATCTTCCTAAATATTTTCAAAGAGACGCTGTGAAAGGCTGCTTTAAAACCTGGTAGACATGACATTTTAAGCTGCAAGCCTGGCTACTTCTCAGCCCTTTGTCAGTTCACAATATTCAACTCCTTTTAGCAGAAAAGAATCTATATTGTCTTGGACCTTGGACTTCTGGGTTGGCATGCCTGCTGATATTCTACTTATTATGCTAAGTGTCCAAACTACTTATTAGCTCATGAATTTCAATAAAAAAACTGCACAGATAGCTTTGGGTTGGTGTACTAGTCTCCCTCGCTCTTTCTGGAAGACAAACAGGAAGTTCCAGAGATAACATAAAAGTTACCCACCCCTGTACTCGGAGGTGATCATTCAGTCAGAGGGATATTTTGGGCACCAGCTGAGCACCAGGCATTCTGCTAGGCACCAAGGATGTAAGACTGAACAAAGAGGACATAGTCACTACCCTCGTGGAGATCAGGCAAGAGATAAATTAACTAGTATACAATGTTTTCCTGTTCTAATCTGTAAGTATTAACAACGGTAAGTCCTTGAAAGGGAAAGAGCTGTGTTCAGAATTGTGTAAGGGGCACACATCAGTCAGGGTTTTCTGGTAGGAAACAGATGGAACACTTCAGTTGGGATCAGTAAAAGAGAATGAGAAGACGACCATTTTCAAAGGTGCAGGCAGAGTGGAGGACAGTACAGAACCTCAGAACTAGTAGCAATGGTAGGTTGGGAAGGGTGAAGGGAGGGAATGGTTTTCCAGACCTAGAGACAGAAAAGACTGGGTGGAATAGGCTGCCTGACAGAACACAGCTCACCGACAGCAACTGGCGAAGGCGGGAGAATGACAACTCGGCTCTTCCTCTCCGCTCTTTCTCGGGGGCTCAGTCTGGGCTGGATTTAGTAGGAAGCACAGGACAAAGGGGCTTTGGCTGCCTGCCCACAGGTCAGCTCCTCTTGGAAAAGAGTCAGGTGTGGATGTGTGGGGAGTGATCTGGAGGAAGAAATGAAAGATATAAAGCACAAGGAAGTGACTTAATCCTAGGGCTAAGGGAAGTTTGGAAAGTCAGAGTCTTGGATCAGAATCTAGATATTCTGTGACAGGATAACTGTGAGCCAGTTAGTCATTCTTCCCCAAATCCTATGTCAACACCAGAAACATAATAGTAATATCTACCTCTTGGGCTTGCGAGCATGAAAAGAAAGCATGGCTATAAGTAAAGCCCTTACCATTGTACCTGGCCCATATACACACCGCATGTTAAACATCATCACGAATAGTACGGATAGTTGCTACCACTTTCACCGCTCTTGTAGTCGTGGTCGTAAGTGTCTCAAGATTTCCTGCCTATAGAAATAGTCAAAGTGTAGACTTGACACGTTTTGACTGAATTGGGTGAAAGAGGCTGTCGGTGACGTCTAACAGGAATGTACCATAGACATTTTTGTAAGTTACTACTCGAGCCAACTGCTGGCCAGGGTACCTTTGAGGTCACACAGAGATACCCAGTTATAACTGAACCAACACAGCCACAACCTGAGAGCCATTATAGGTTGGCCAGGAAAGAAGGACTGCCTGAAGGGAGCTAACGGTTTTGAGTCTTTGCTCTGATGCAAGATCTTATAACACATACTTTAATTGTTTCAACACATAAGAATCCTGCAAAGTTTGTATTTCTCTGTCCACCCCTTACATATACATGTGTATATATGCCTGTGTGTATATGCACATGCAGAAACACATGCAGGTTATGCACAAAACAGAATCAACTTTTCCTGCTACTGCCGAAGACCCAACAGGGCGAAAAGAGGAGAATCTCTAAGTAAAGAGCAGAGTTAGCTCTTACCTACATCCTTAGTGCAGTCTGATGCTTTTAAAAGTCTAAACAGTAAATGACTTACATTTTTCCAAAATCACTTTTGGCTTTACAGGTGATTACTTGTATAAATTATTTTTTAATGGAGGAGGATGGGAAGAGTGGGTAGGGTAACTAATACATCCTTCTTTTTATACCAATTTTCTGTCTCAAAGTAGAATTTAAGTTCTTGAGGCCTTCAGTGTTAATGAGTATTTATTCCTCTTTTTCTTATAAAAAAAGATGGAGCATTTTTAGCATGATTAAAGTTGATGACGGTTTTATTTATATAATTAGAACATGTAGCTTATAAAACTGTATCCAAAATAATGTTCTTTGTGTATGTGTGCTGTGTGCATTTATTTATTTTTTTTCTGAAGGGAAGTGGATGGGGGACAAAAGGAGATTTGTTTGAAAGAGGCTTTTATTTCCCACTATCTTCCTAATGGAAATGTGGCGTCAATAGATTTATCCCACGGTTAAGATTCAGTCCTGGGACCCTCAGTATCGTTGTCTGCAGTACTCAGATGATCATACTTTTTCGACAGGTTTGTTGTTAGGACCAAATAAATAATCCTAGGAAAGAGAAGCATTAGCAGGAAGAGAATTCAAATAATATCCGGTGTGATGTTTATAATCACGCTAAAAATAAACCGATGCAGTGGTTGAAAACTCAGGCACTGAGCTTGGGGCTTAGGTTTGAATCTTGGCTCCGGCCCCATTGACTCTGTCTGAGCACCAGTTGTACAAACTCGGTAACTTTTGTTCCTTTATGTGTAGAATGGGATATCAGTAGATACTACCTCACAAGATTTCAGTACGCCAAGGTAGTAAAATGGTGAGCGCAGCATCCGGCTCGTCATTAAGGTGTCGGTAGATACTGTCCATCATTATTGATGATGTTGTTGGTGCTATTCTTGTTGAACAAGGCAGTTGAAGGGAGAAAGCTTTGAGCCTATGTCCTTATTACATTCTTTGAGTCTCAGTTTTCCAGGAGAGTGAATCTCCATGCCTTTACCACAGGACCTGAATAAGGTGCAAAAGAGTTAGCTGGCTAGGTTAGATCTTGCTCTCTTATTTTTCCCCACATCTGCAATGACTGAATCCAAAATTGTGAAATAGACGTGACAAAAAATAAGTTACTGAACCTGATATCCAATATAAAATGTAGCCCATTAAAAGAAGCATCTGGATACAATGTTTTGTGTGGGTAATCAGTTTTCACTACAGGCTTTGCCAACATGTGCCGGATAGTTCCTGGCTAACATAAGTATGAATAAAGCATTTGAGTCCATCTAGAAAAGTTGTAGCTTTTGTATTTTAAATATCAGCTTAGAAGATTTTAAAGTATCTCTACAATCCTATTTCTTTTTTTTTTTTTTTTTTTTTTTTTAAAGATTTTATTTATTTATTTGAGAGAGAGAGAATGAGAGACAGAGAGCATGAGAGGGAGGAGAGTCAGAGGGAGAAGCAGACTCCCCGCTGAGCAGGGACCCTGATGTGGGACTCGATCCCGGGACTCCAGGATCATGACCTGAGCCGAAGGCAGTCGCTTAACCAACTGAGCCACCCAGGCGCCCCTCTACAATCCTATTTCAATCCCACAAACAGGGTAAGAAACATAAAACTCAGCATCAGGTGACACAGAGACAGCATCTAAGCCCATGCCTCTCTGATGCAAGCACCTGAATCTTTTTACTATACTTGAGTGAAAATCCAAGTCTCCTGATTTCCAAGGCTGCATAGAGTAATGGATATAACTATGAACTTTGGTGTCATACAGAGGTGAGCTTGACTTACTTCTTTCCTCGTCCACTGGCTGTGTGATCTTGAATTAGTTATTTAACCTGAATGTCTTTATCAATAATATCCTCATCAAATAAGATGAGGATTATGGTTCTAATATCACAGGCTGTTGCAAGGATTAAATTCAATCATGAGTGTCAAGTCCTTTCCACATAAGTAGTCATCAATAAATGGTGGCTTTTATCCTTTCTAAGGCTTGGATATGCCAAGTTCAAATATGGTGTTGTGAGTGAATAAACTTTCCTCTGCATTTCCTATCAATGACATTCTAAAAGTCAACAACAACAACAATAACAACAAAATATATATATAATATATATATTCCCTAAAATATGTATTGCACCCAGCACTATTATTATTATTTAACCCAAAGCATGGGTCAACTTCAAGACATATGGTGAATAATTAAATGGAATTATTAGAAACCTATTTTTGATTACTCGTTATATTTTATCATTTTCACAAATATGATTCTTTAGATAAGCTTGGTAATTTGTCTTCAGAAATTTGACAAACATTCCCTTGAGACAAATTCATTCCATTTATACCAGCCGACTAGAAGAGTTAAGTAAGCATTTGCTGTCATTTTTCTTAATGAAAAATCAAAATGCAACCCATCAAAGTTACCGGGAAAACATGATTTTATAAATGAAGGTTTTTAATTCCCTAATGTCCTGGAGGTGATTTTGTAATGTAGGCATTGTTCTGGAAATCTTTACTTGCCTGTTGTGTTTTATTTTTCCAATCAAAATGATCACCTCTGATCATATTAGTATCTATGAAGAGCCAATGGCTGTTCATATGGCATTAAAGCTTCAGTTCATTTATTTATGAAAAATCTTCATGTCATCAAACACACACATTTCACACATGGGAGTCATTCTGTTGGCACAGTTCTCTATGTTAAAGTTGTAGTATAAACTCGTGGGATGTTTCATTTTGAGTAGCACATTATGTAGCATCTTTAATAATTTTCAAAGTTGAGTTCATATATATTTGCCATTTTTTTCTCCCAAAGATTTAAGAAAGATATTAACCCCATTTAACTAATGGAAGAGTCTGTCATTGATATAAAGTCACATGCCTAATAAGAGAGAGAATAGAATCTTGAGCAACAGGGTTTTTTGGTATATTAGGTTCAACACTATTTCTACCTAAACATCCATTACAAATAACTCCTTCTACTGTACACCCTTTTACCTCTGTGTGTTTGTTCAGATGTAACAGAGGACTCAGTGTAAAATGACTTTTAAACATAAAAGGAAAAATATGATCATATTTCATAACGAAATGTCCACACATAAATACAATTTAAACACTAGCAGAGGTTTGGTGTCATTAAGTATCTGTCTTTTCATCTTTCTGCCCTGACAAGTTCTAGAAACAACTTTGTTCCTTAGGCTTGTCCTTCTCATGGTCAGAAGGTGGCTGGGAGAGACATAAGCCAGAGCCTGCTTCCTCAGAAGGAACCGCTGATCTTGAAAGCAACTGACTCAGAACAATTATTGTACAACTCAGTACAATCCAGTCAACACTGAAAGCTTAAATCCAGTCATCATTGGAAGGATTTAATTAACTGGAGTTCCTTCCATAGGCAGATTTTAATATGACATGACCTGATTCCTGAAGTTAAAATCTAAGAAGCCAAAGACATATTTTTTTTCATTTATTCACATCGTACAACCAGATGCAGTAAATGGTTGGGACCATCTGAAGATATTTTACAAGCTGCTCCATCTGCTCTCCTGGCATTCGACCCAAGCAGTGTGGGTGGTTCTGAGTTATGAGTCATTTCTGCCTAACACTTGCATAACTTGGCATGAGAAGAAACCATTTTCTTCCTTTCTTCTTCTTTTTTTTAATGGCCTGGTGCACTTTGGAGGAAGGCATACATTATGTTGGTGGTGGTGTTGGTGGTGTTTTCACCTCTAAGTTGAGAGACAAAGAGAGTTCTTTTGTATGTAATTGTTTAATGTCTTCGAGTGCCTTGGCTGGTATTCTTCTAAAGAGGTGGTTTTCAGAGTTCTCCTGGGGGTAAGATAGAAGCTATAATCTGTTGGTTGCTTGCCCGCATAAATCTTTGGACTGGTCATGTTCACATACTTATATACATTTTCCAATTGTTCTGCCCCTAATATATTAGAAGTAAAATATGTGCTGATATTCACCAACATGAAACAAAAAGAAACTTGACATCAGATATTTATGTCCTTCCTTTTCAAGGCAAGTATGTATTTTCAAGGAAAATTTTATACATCAAATTTCACCCAGATAGCAGCTTTTGACTCCATATAATATGAGGACATGAAAAACAGGTACATTTTCAGGCTTAGGGAAAAGTAGGAGTTTATATGAGTCATCTTTAAGTAATCTTATAGTTTTCAAATATTTGTTCTATTCATGATTTTATTTTTTCCTACAGTAACACCCAGAGAAGTAGGTTAGAGAAGATAACGATATATCTATATTTCGTATGGAAATTCTGTGGCCTGGGGATGTCACGTACTTTGTCCAAGAGTATAAACATTAGAATTGCAAATAGAATCTGATTTTTAATTTCTCTGTATAAAACTAAGTATTAGTTAGATAAGACATGAATAAAGAATCTGACAAGAGAGTCTAGTGGTTATGCACAGATCCCTCTTTAGGCATGGAGTATTCATTCTTCTAACTATTTGGAATGTTGTCATCTGACATTTAGCTGAATTTCTCTCTGGGAATTTGCCCCTAGCCAAAAAGATGCCTTCTTTCATGGTCATGCTCCTTCTCTAAGGGCACTCTCCAACTACTCATTGGTCATTATTGTGGTTAACAATGCCTAGTTTCTTTGCCTCAAGGCATGACAACTCTGAAAGTTTATCCCAATTCCAGAGTTCCCCATGGAATCAGCTGATCACATTTGCTGTGAAGGCTTTGCAATTAAATTGCTCCAGCCCTCTGTCTAATCATACTTACATCACTTTTCTGTGAAGGTTCTACATGCAAATATCCTTCTTGGAATCTGTCTCCAGAACCTGATCTAAGGCAAGTGGCGCCAAGAAGAATCAGGCTCTGACTAAGGACTTTGGAGCTGGATGAATCACCAGACAGCTGGCAATAATCACATCACTAGTGGTACCTGGAACATGGATGATCTTTTTAGCATGCTGTAGTTGTTGCAATCATAAAAATTTTCAATCATGGTTAAAATGGATAAGATACTAGTGAAAGAAAATGTGCTGGCAAAGACAATGGTTCAGTTATTTGAAAAAATTGGGGGCTTGCAGGGGGAGGGTAGTAGTTGTGGGACAATGGAGTTAGATGGATAAAGGACTAATTTTGAATCCAGAAAACATTGTTAGCATTGCATTGAGGAACACTAGTCTCATGCAACAAAAGAACAGAAAATACTCAGGTAAGGCCTAGGACTTAATTAAAAGAATAGCAAAATATTAGAAGAGATTGAATTCTCCATCTCAGTGTCCTGATTGGGAAGGACCAGGATGCTCTGAAGATAGAGGATGAGAACACCTTGGTTGATGCATCCAAAAATCTTGAATTCCATGCCTTACAATGTTCTGGACTTATAGAAATAAATAAAAATGATTCACTATGCCCTGTTAAGGAAACATTCCACTCTTCCTTGACAAAATTGCAGAGGACTTTGCCTGCGGGAGGACCATAGAAAGAATACATCTCATGGGCTACTCTGACTTCCCACTTGGCCAATAATCTGGATCAGGTTAAACATAATTTGGCTGGACATGTGATGAGCCTCCTAGGGGAAGAACAGAAATATGCCCCAAATGAGGTGCAGGACGTAGCTAACATACACCAGCACAAAACAGGAGTGTTTTATGGGTTGGATCTTGAGTTTACTGGAATTGAAAAATTCAAAAAATTGTATAAGAGAGGGTTTAATATCTCATCGCACACATTTTAACACTTCTTTTCCTAGTGTCCTAGTGTGGAAACTTAGAATATTGATCTTAGATCTTCTTTTCTAATGTATGTATTTGATGTTATATTGAGGTGTAGTTGATATACAAAAACTGCACATATATGATGTATAGAGTTTGATGAGTTTTGATATATGCAGACACTCATTACATCATCAACACAATCAGTACCTCTCAAAGTTTCCTTGTGTCTCTTTTTATTGTTTGGTTGGTTGGTTGTTTTAGTGGTAAGAACACTTCACATGAGATCTATCATCTCAAAGAATCTTGAATTGCACAATACCGTATTGTTAACTATGGTCACTACATTGTACAGATTTTTAGCAGATATTTAGTTCTTAGTCATGTAGCATAACTGAAACTTTATACCCTTTGAACAACAACTCCCCACTTTTCCCACCCACCCCCAGCCCCTTGCAACCACTATTGTATTGTCAGCTTCTATGAATTTGAGTATTTTAGATACTTCATGTAAGTAGACTAATGCAATATTTGTCCTTCTGTGACTGGCTTATTTCACTTAGCATGATGTCTTTGAGGTTCATCCATGTTGTTGCAAATGGTAGAATTTTCCTCTTTTTTAAAGATGAATGATAGTCTATTATATGTATATACCCATGTTCTTTAAACACTCATCTATTGTGAACACTTAGGTTGTTTCTCTATCTTAGCTATTGTGAGTAAGACTGCAACAAACATGGGAGTGCAGATATTTCTTTGAGATCCTGCTTTCAGTTCTCTTGGGTATATTATTGGGCTGGATCCTATGGAAGTTCTGTTTTTAATTTTTTAAGGAATTTCTATATTGTTTTCCATAGTGGCTACACCACTTTACATTCCCATCAACAGTGGAATTCCAATTTCTTCACATTCTCTCCAATAATCTTTTTTTTTTTAATAGTCATCCTAACAGATGAGAGATGATATCTCATCATTGTTTGGATTTGCATTTCCCTGATAATTATTTTGAGCATTTTTCATATAACTATTGACCATTTGTATGTCTTCTTTGGAGAAAAGTCTCTTGAAAACCCAAATTAATAAAATGAGAAAGGAAGTGGAGACCAGTACAACTGATGCTACAGAAATAAAAAGGACCAAAAAGCTCCTAACAAAAAGAAGACCAAGAGCAGATGGCTTCACTGGTCAATTCCACCAAATATTTAAAAGAAGCCTTAACTCCAGTCCTTCTCAAACTCTTCCAAAAAAGTGAAGAGGAGGGAATACTTCCAAACTCATTTTATGAGTCTAGCATTATCCTGATACTGAAGCCAGACAATAAGATAATAAGAAAATAAAATTTCAGGCCAATACCTGTGATGAACATAGATGCAAAATTCCTCAACAAAAACCAGCAAACTGAATTCAACAGCACATTAGAAGGATCATACACTGTGATCAAGTGGAATTTATCCCTGGTATGAAAAGGTGGTTCAATATATGCAAATCAGTAAATGTAGTACACCACATTTACAGAATGAATTTCCTTCTAAGCACTGCTTTTATTGGTCCCAGAAACTTTTATTATTTTTATTTTTGTTTTGCTCAAAATATTAATTTTTTTCTTAAGACTTCCTTTTTAAACCACGTGCTATTTCAAGGTATGCTATTTAATCTCCACATATTTTGGTGTTTTCCATTTAACTTCCTGACATGGATTGCTAGTTTAAATACATAGTTGTCTGAGAGTATATTTTATACAATTCCTGTTCCTTTAAAGGTGTTCAGGTGTGTTTTGTGGCGGTAGAATGTGGTCTATGTTGGTGAATGTTCTGTGTGAACTCGAGAAAAATGTGTATACTGCTGTTGGATGAAGTATTCTATAGATGCCAATTAAATCTAGTTGGTTATTGGTGCTCTTCAGTTCTTCTGTGTCTTACTGATTTACTGTGTGGTGCATGTGTCAGATTCTGATAAAGGGCTATTTAAATCTCCAACTGTAATAGTGGATTCATCTCTTTTGCCTTGTAGTTCTACCAGTTTTTATCTCGTGTATTTTGATGCTCTACAGTAAGGTGCATGCACATTAAGGATTGTTTTGTCTTCTTGGAGAATTGATCTCTTCATCATTATGTGATGCTCTTTTTTAATCCTTAATAATTTTCATTGTTCTGAAGTTTTCTTTGTCTGAAATTAGTATAGCTACTCCAACTTTTTTTTAATTAATGTCAGCATGCTATGCTTCCTCCCCTTTTTATCTTCAGTCTGTCTTAGATTTAAAGTGAGTTTCTTGTGCACAACATATAGTTGTGTCTTTTTTAATATTATTCTGAGAGTCTCTTAATTGGTGCATTTAGACCTTTGATGTCTAAAGTCATTATATGTAGTTGGATTAATATCAACTTTATTTTTGCTGTTTTCCATTCATTGCCCTTGTTCTTTCTCTTTCTTTTTTTTTTTGCCACATAAAACCAATTTTTATTTTTATGTGACTGCTCCTGAGGATATTGAAAAACATCTTTTACAGACAAATTAATGCCACAAATTCTCTTAGCATTTAGGGAAAAAAAGCATTTTCCCTTAAAAAATAATTATACCTGGCAAACTCATCTTTCTAGTTTTCCTTGGTTGCCAGTATCCTCAGGATATATTATTTCAAGATTACAGAAACATGACATATATCTAGAATTTTGATTCATTGTTTTCCTTTGTGTTGCTATTATTGTATTTTTAAGTTTTTATTTAAATTCCAGGTGGTTAACATACAATGTAATACTAGTTTCAGGTGTACAATTTATTGATTCCGTGCTTCCATACAACACATAGTGCTCATCACAAGTGCACCCCTTAATCCCCATCACCTATTTACCCCCACCTCCTCTCTGGTAACTATCAGTTTGTTCTCTATAGTAAAAAGTCTTTTTCTTAGGTTGCCTCTCTCTCTTTTTTTCCCCTTTACTCATTTAATTCCATATATGAGTGAAATAATACAGTGTTTAATAAATCTCTAGCCAGATTTATCAGAAAGAAAAGAGAAAGGACCCAAATAAATATTAACCAGAAATAACCACCAACACCACAGAAATACAAACAATTATAAGAGCGAATTATGAAAAACTATTTGACAACAAATTGGATGACCTGGAAGAAATAGTTAAAATTCCTGGAAACATATAAACTACCAAAACTGAAACAGGAAGAAATAGAAAACCTGAAAAGACCCATAACCACTAAAGAAATTGAATCAGTAATCACAAAATTCCCCCAAAAAACAAAAGTTCAGGGCCAGATGGTTTCACAGGTGAATTCTACCAAACATTTAAAGAAGAGTTAATACTTCTTCTCAAACTATTAAAAAAACTGAAAAGGACAGAAAACTTCCAAATTCATTCTCTGAGGCCAGCATTACCCTGATACCAAGACCAGATAAAGACAAGAAAGAGAACTATAGGCCAGTATCCCTGATGAGCATAGATGGAAAAGTTCTCAGCAAAATATTAGCAAACTGAATCCAACAATACATTAAAAAAATTATTTACCATGATCAAGTGGAATTTTTTCCTGGGTTGCAAGGGTGGTTCAGTATTTGCAAATCAATCAGTGTGATACACCGCATTAATAAAAGAAAGGATGAGAACTATATGATCATTTCAATAGATGCAGAAAAAGCATTTGACAAAGTACAACAGCCATTCATGGTAAAAACCCTCAGCAAAGTAGGTTTAGGGGAAACATAGCTCAACATAATAAAGGCCATTTATGAAAAACCCACAGCTAATATCATCCTCAATGGGGAAAAATTTAGAGCTTTTCCTCTGTCATCAGGAACAAGACAGGGATGTCCATTCTCACCACTGTTATCTAACATAGAACTGGAAGTCCTAGCAATAGCAATCAGACAACAAAAAGAAAGAAAATGCATCCAGATTGGTAAGGAAGATATCAAACTTTCAGTATTTGCAGATGACATGATAACTCTATATAGAAAACCCGAAAGACTCCACTAAAAGTCTACTGGAACTAGTACATGAATTCAGTAAAGCCACAGGTTACAAAATCAACATACAGGAATCTGTTGCATTTCTATACATCAATAATGAAGCAGCAGAAAGAGAAATTAAGGAATCAATCCCATTTATAATTGCATCAAAAACCAGAAGATACTTAGGAGTAAACCTAACTAAAGAGATGAAAGATCTGTACTCTGAAAACTATAAAACATTGATGAAAGAAATTGAAGATGACACAAAGAAATGGAAAAACATTCCATGCTCATAGGTTGAAAGAACAAATACTGTTAAAATGTCTATACTGCCCCAAGTAACATATTTAATGCAATCCCTATCAAACTACCAATAGCATTTTTCACAGAACTAGGACAAACAATCCTAAAATGTGTATGGAACCAGAAAAGACCCCAAATAGCCAGAGGAATGTTGAAAAAGAAAACCAAAACTGGAGGCATCACAATTCCGGACTTCAAGCTATATTACAAAGCTGTAATCATCAAGACAGTATGGTTCTAATACAAAAACAGACACATAGATCAGTGGAACAGAATAGAGAACCCAGAAATGGATCCTCAACTCTATGGTCAACTAATCTTTGACAAAGCAGGAAAGAATATCTAACGGAAAAAATACAGTCTCTTTAACATATTGTGTTGGGAAAACTGTACAGCAACATGCAAAAGAATAAACTGGACCCCTTTCTTACACCAAACACAAAAATTCAAAATGGATTAAAGACCTAAATGTGAGACCTGAGACCATAAAAGTCCTAGAGGAGAACACAGGCAGTAATCTCTTTGACATAGGCTGAAGCAACTTCCTTCTAGATATGTCTCGTGAAGCAAGGGAGACAAAAGCAAAGATAAACTATTGGGACCTCAACAAAATAAAAAGCTTCTGCACAGCAAAGGAAACAATAATAATAATAGTAATAAAACCTAAAAGGCAGCCTATGGAATGGAAGAAGATATTTGCAAATGCAAATATCTGATAAAGGGTTAGTATCCAAAATACATAAAGAACTTATAAAACTCAAAACCCCAAAAACAATCCAATTTAAAAAATGGACAGAAGATATGAATAGACATTTTCCCAAAGAAGAGATACTGATGTCCAGCAGACACATGAAAAGATGCTCAGCATCACTGATTATCAGGGAAATACAAATCAAAATTATGATGAGACTATCACCTCACACCTGTCAAAATGGCTAAAATCAACAACACAAGAAACAACAGGTGTTGACAAGGATGTGGAGGAAGGCAAACCCTCTTGCACTGTTGGTAGGAATGCAAACTGATGCAGCCACTCTGGAAAGCGGTGTGGAGGTTCCTCAAAAACTTAAAAATAGAACTACCCTGAAATCCAGCAGTCACACTACTAGGTATTTTCCCAAAGATACAAAAATACTAATTCAAAAGAAGGGGGTGCCGGGGTGGCTCATTCGGTTAAGCATCTGACTCTTGGTTTCAGCTCAGGTCATGATCTTGGAGTCATGGGATTGAGGCCTGTGTCAGGCTCCATGCTCAATGGGGAGTCTGCTGGAGATTCTCTCTCTCTCCCACTGCCCCTCACCCTGCTTGTGTGCTCCCTCTCTCTCCCTTTCTCTCTCTCTCTCCAAAATAAATAAATAAATAAATCTTAAAAAAAAACAAAGGGATACATGCACTGTATATAGCAGCATTATCTGTAATAGACAAATTATGGAAACAGACCAAGTGTCCATAATCTAATGAATGGATAAAGAGGATACGGTATATACAATGGAATATTAGTCCTCCATCAAAAAGAATGAAATCTTGCAATTTGCAACAACATGGAGGGAGATAGGAGTATTATGCTAAGAGAAGTAAGTCAGTCAGAGAAAGACAAATACTGTGTGATTTTTTTTTCTTTTTTCTTCTTCTTTTTCTTTCTTTTTTTTTTTTTTTGCTTTCCACTCTTTTTCTATTTTCTGTAGAATTAATCCAACATTATATCCCAATTTTTCTCCTCCTTTATCACACCAATTATACTTTTTCTTCTTTTTCTTTTTTGGTGGTTGCCCTTGAGTTTATGATCTATATTTACAACTAATCCCCATCACCTTTCATATAACACTGTAACACTTCACAGTTAGCACTACAAGTACCTTATAGCAGAGGATTCTCAATTCTTTTCCCTGTAACTTTTCTGTTATCTATTATACATAAAGCATGATCACCAAATACTTTGTTGCTATTATTATTTGAACGAATTTTTATGCATTAGAACAATTAGGAATGATAAAAATAAAATACTTAATTTCACCATTATTTCTCTATTGATCTTCCTTTCTTTATGTAGATCCAAGTTTCTTACCTGTGTTATTTTCTTTATTTCTGAAGAATTTCTTTTAACATTTCTTGGAAACCTGATCTGGTTACAAATTCCCTTAATTTTTGTTTGTCTGAGAAAATCTTTTTTTTTTCTCCTTTATTTTTGAAAGATAATTTCACTAGATATAGAATTATAGATTGGAGTTGTTTTTTTTTCTTTCAACACTATGAATATTTCCCTCCATTCTCTTTTTGCTTCCATGGTTCCTGAAGAGAAGCCCGGTGTTACTCTTATCTTTGTTTTTCTATAGGTAAGATGTATTTCGCCCTTTTGGCTTCTTTGAAGATTGACTCCTTTTTGACTTTCTGTAGCTTGAATATGATATGCCTTGGTGTATTTTGGTACTTATCCTGCTTGGTGTTCTCTGAGCTACCTGGATCTGTGGTTTGGGTTCTAACCTTTGGTAACTGTCCTGCAGTTCTTAATCATTTGGTTCTATGTTTTATATTTTTTTTCTCTTTGCATTTCAGTTTTGGAAATTTCTATTGATATTTCTTCCAGCTCATTGATTATTTCCTCTCATGTATACAGTCTATTGATGGGCTCATCAAAGGCATTCTTTCTTTCTCTTATAGTTTTTTTTATTAATAGCATTTTCTTTTGATTCTTTCTTAGAGTGTCCATCTCTCTGCTTACATTACACATCTGTTTTTGAATGTTGTATACTTTTTGCATTCTCTGCCTTAGCATACTAGTCAAAGGTTTTTTTTTTTTTTAATTCCCAGTCTGATAATTCCATCATCTCTATTATATCTGAATCTGGTGCTGATCCTTGCTCTGCCTCTTAAACTATATATTTTTTTATTATACCTTAAAATGTTTTTGTGTGTGCTGAAAGTTCTATATGATAAACTAAACCAAGGAATCTGAGGCAAATAAGTCTTTAGTATGAAGTTTTATATGTATTTGGGTAAGCTGCATTTACTTTTTTTTTTTAACTATAGGTATCAGAAGCTAAAAATTCCTAGAGCATTCTGATTTTTTCTCCCCTATTGTACAGGAGTCTCTATTAATTTTGTAGTGGCAGTAGAGTGTGTGTATGTATATAGAAGGGGAAGGGGGAAGGATTCTACAGTCTTATGATCAGGTTTTAGTCTTTTAGTAAACCTGTGCCCTTGGGTTGTGATCTTTATAAATACTTCTGTTTTTTGTTTTTTTTTTTCCCGTTAGATATGACAAGAAGGCTAGAGCGGGTGCGGTTGGGTATTCTCTTCCCCAAGGTCAGTTAGGCTCTGGTAAATTAGCTGTCCTATTTAAAAATGAGGGCTTTTCCCATCATCTTGCAGGTTTTCACTGTGAGAACCTGATAGGGCTTCTGGAGTAAAACTCAAAAAAGTATAGGCATTCTACTAACACTGGGCCCCCTGGTGTTTTTAACTCTTAAACTTGTGCACTTTGAGCCTCTAACAATTTGGCAATTACAGTTTAGGTTTTCCTACCCCAGTTCTGGTTGCTGTGGGAATTTATGCTCTTGGGCTTCTACTCCAGTAAGTTGTGATTCTCCACTTTCACTGATCTGTCTCTCTAATTTGGGGACAGCAATTTACCTTGTCGCCTTCGTTCTTTGTAGGATCTAAGAAGAGTTGTTGATTTTCAGTTTGTTCAACATTTCTTTTGTTGTTGTTAGGACATGAGTGATGAGTTCCAAACTCCTTACACACCACACCAGAAATTGGAAGTCTCCCTCAGATTTTAGTACCAAGAGATTCAGTGCTTCCTTTGGTGTTTATTTTATGAACAGTAGAGTGCTTTTAGTTAAGTTTTGTCCAACAGAAGCGCAGAGTCAAGTTTTTTTTTTTTTTTTTAATTGAGCAATTGAATCACACTTTAGGGTAAGCCTGTTGCATGGTAACATACCTACTTTATTCAATTTTACTTTATTATATATTTATATTTAGTTTGTATTCATGTATACACCTGTGCAAATTGCCTCGATTTTTTAAAATTAAATTAGTATGTTTGAATTTCATCTCTTGTTAATAGTTAATAGAAAGGGTTGGGCTTCCTGTAAATTAAAAAAAAGAAGAAGAAGAGAGAGAAAGCAAAAAATGTATTTCCTGGTGCACCTGGCTGGCTCAATCAGTGGAGCATGTGACTCTTGATCTTGGAGTCATGACTTCAAGCCCCACATTGGGTGTAAGGATTACTTAAATTACTTATATAATTAAAAAGCTTTAAAAATAAAGTGCATTTCCCTGGAAATTTGGAGATCTCAGTTTTAATCCTGAACTCGCTCATCTAACAGTAGACAGTTCACATCACTTCTCCACATACCAGTGTCTTCAGCTACAAAATGGAGAGTTAAATTAGAAGGGATATTAGAAATCAAGTCTTGAGTTTCTCCACTTTCATCTGCATGAATGTTTCAGAAAAGATGAAGAAATAAGAATAAATCACCAAATTTCCATTATACTTGTGATTTCCTCCACATTACAACATTGCTTACAGAAATAATTGTATCTGTTAACTCTTAGTCCAAGCATGTACTCAAGCAATGCAATTTTCACTACAGAGACTCAGATTATACTTTCTACCTTTTTTAAAGTAAAAGAGAAGCAACAGCTCCAAAAGATCTTTTTGTGTTCTTTTATTACCCTAGCTTTTCTAAGTTCTAAAAATAAAAGAATCCACTTGTATACCCCAGAATTTAGGGAAGGGATAAATATAGTATACTAGAATTATTAAACGTGAAACATTTGAGGTCCGGAGGGGGGGTGTGGTTAGGGACAGGGGTGTTGTAGCTAGAAAAATATATTCTACCTAGTTATATCACATGTATCTTAATCTTTATAAGCATTAGTGCAATTGATGAATACAAATAACATATGGAATAACTATTCAGAATTATATTCAGCATGGGAAGATTTAGAAGTAGCCTGTTTTTGTTTTTCCAGTTTTTCCCTTATCCAAGAAATTCCCAGGTCACTAAGGAAAAAGCACTTGGGACTCATTCAATTTCCATAGTTAAGCAATATCAGAAATGCCAAACTGCTGAACTTCAACTTAACTTAAAAACCATGCCCTGAACACTGAGTAGGCTAATGGTCTGCTTCACTTCTTTCTCTACCAGATTGCCCTCTTTACCTTTGCATTCCTTCACAAAGCAACATTTCTTCTAGGTGAGCACCCCTGCAAGGGCAGGCAGGGAGAGCAGCCTCATCTATTAAGGTGACACAGTTAATCGCCTTTGACAGTATTCATTTGTGGCTGAAGTGAAGCATTTCCAGCCTAGAAATGACACTTCGATATTATAGTGCTATTAACACCTAGATCCACAAATGCAGAGATTTTGACCAAGGATGCTGAAACCCATATCAAAATAAATCATTTGACACCTGGATTAGATAACTCCTGATCAAACATTAACACAGGCTTTGCAGGGCATATATAAATACAAATCGTGTGCTGCCAAGTTTTCTTTAAGTAGTACGGAGTAGAAAAGGTCTGAACAACCAGGGAATGAGAATTTTGAGTGTTCAGTTCATTTTTTTTATTACTATGTTAATCACCATACATTCCATCATTAATCTTTGATGTAGTGTTCCATGATTCATTGTTTGCGTATAACACCCAGTGCTCCATGCAGAATGTGCCCTCTTTAATACCCATCACCAGGCTAACCCATCCCCCTCCCCCCCTCCCCTTTAGAACCCTCAGTTTGTTTCTCAGAGTCCATAGTCTCTCATGGCTTGTCAAAAAAAAAAAAAAAGAAGAAGAAGAAGATAGCAGAAGGGGAAGAATGAAGGGGGGGAAATTGGAGGGGTTCAGTTCATTTTTAATACAAAGTGATCTCATAAAAACATTAGTATGTTCTTTTGCTGCCTTCAGACTTGTGAGGGGGGACATTTAAATAAAGAACTCTCATTTATCCACAGACAAATGTCTAGGGCTGTAAGGAACTTGAAAAGCATTGTGGTAGAGCACAGATCAAGGCCACTTAGGCCAGGCTGAGGGGTTTATGACATGCTTCCAAGAGGAGATGAAGATCAAGGAATGGCCCATTCAGGTGAAGAAGTGAGGGTGGGACATTTTAGTGGGCAGGTACGCAAAGAAACCATGAGAAATGGAACGAGTAGAGAGTTTGGAGTAGTCCAAAACGTGAAAAAATGTGGGATATAAGACAGGAATAAAAATAGGGAGCAAGTCTTAGAAAGCTTGTGTCGCACTGAGATGCTTAGATTTTATCCACTCAGGGATGGGGTTTAAACAGTTTGAAAGGAGTAGAATGATTGCTGATGAAATCCTGTATATCCTAAAGCATATTGCCAAACTCTGATCATTGATCCTACCTCCAAAATAATAGAATTATAAGGAAGCTTGGGGATAAATAAAAATCCTCTTTACTCTTTAAAGATGAAGACTGAGACCCAAAGAGACAGGGAAGTGATTTGCTCTAAGCCACAGAGCAAAACAGTGGAAAATGGTTAAAAGTGGAATCTCTAAAATCCTAGCCTAGGATAGTTTCCATCCAGATGAGATCTTTCTTATGATCTATTCAAATCTAATATAAATGTTGCAGTCCGTTCCAACTCAATGCAAACTTACTATTGTCTAATTTTAAATGAGATGAAATTTAGTAAATTAGCTGAACACTTTGCAAGTGTTAATTCTTTGAAAGAACCCAGAAGCCTGCTTGTTCTATTTCACTGCTTCAGGTTGTAAAATATCTAGAAAGAAGCCAAGTTGAACATTAAGAGAGAAAAGCTGTGTTACACTGGTAGCTAAATGGGTGATCTTAGGCAATGAATTAGCTTTTGCCTTGGTTTTCTAATCTAAAAAGTGGAGTTAAATCTAGACCATCAACACTATCCACCTGCATTAGAGGTCTTAAGGATGATAAGTGATTATAGATGTGAAACAATGCATTTAAAATTCAGTGTTCCATGTCAGTGTTTCTCAATATGGTGCATGCCCTCCTGAGACTACATAAGATGATTTTAATATTGCTTCTCAGCTCCAAATCCACCTTTCTTTATCTAAAGTTATTATCTCAGCTAGAACCTGTAAATATTTCTCCTTTGTCAGGTGGTGCAATGTTGGACGCTGTCCGTAGAGGATGCTGGTGGGATACTGAAAGGCACAGCAGAGAAATGTTTTTCTTCTTGGTTCCTGTTTACTTTTTCTTACTCTTGTGGCTGCCAGTGGTGTGCAGGACACCCAGTGGCCCTCACTGTCCAGCAAGTTTCTTAGGTACCCCTGGTAAACAGCTTCATGTGGACAAACTCTAGTCCACTGACACCTTATCTGGTGGCTTCCTGTGGCTAAGTTCTGCCCCGAATCATACCAACAAACTTTTCCACCTTCCAGAGAGCTGCATCCAAGGAGGATCAGAATCTCAGCCTTATAGGTCAGTGCTATTCCCCATGCTTAGTTCCCTCTTTGATGATTCTCCCTCAACCCTAAGGGTGGTAGCTCCTCCTTATAGTGGCTATGTCTTCGTTAGAATCTTTTTTAAGAATCCTCTTTTAGTAGTTAACCACTTTTACTCATTAATATTTCTTTATATTAAATGTTTCCTGTTCAAATTACCAGCTCAGTTTCTGTCTTCTGACTGGACCTTGACTCATATATAATGTATATAATACTTTTATTGTAAATTAGGTTTATTATGAAATTGTGATTAGGTACAGATACATTATTTCCTGACAGAAACAAAGTTTCCACTTTTAAATTTTTTTAATTTGAGTATATTGTATATGATACTTTTATTTTTATATATTATAAAATTATATATACTATATATACTTATATAATGTTATATAAATAAGAGTGAAAATAGCTCACAGATATGGCAAAATCGTAACAGTGTTATACAAATGGTTAAGGTTAAGGAAAGCCTAAACTATTTAACAGACAAAATATGTAAGGTTTTTAATAGTAGTTCTTGGATTTCTAAGTCGTGTCACTTATTAAATTGTTACATAGATTATAATAAGTGTTTATTTAAGCACACAATTTTATTTTATCCTGGCGACAACCCTGAACAGTTATCCTGGTCTCCATTTTATACCTAAAATGAAAATGAGGCTCAGAATGGTTAAGAAAAGTACCCACGATCAGATACCTTAGTGACAGATCTGGGACTCATCCTGATTTATCCAATTTCATTGTTAGTGCATAGCATGTGTAATAGCAAAATACTGGAACCAGCTGCATGTCTCATTGCAATAGGGTAGTAAATTGCAGTTCACCAAAATAATGGAATAATAATTAGTAAAAAATATTGAGTTATAGGGGCACCTGGGTGGCTCAGTTGGTTAAGCGTCTGCCTCCAGCTCTGGTCGTGATCTCAGGTCCTGGGATTGAGACCTGCGGGCGGGGCGGGGGGGGGGGGGCCCTGCTCAGCGGGGAGTCTGCTCCGTCTACCTCCCACCACTTGTGCTCTCTCTCAATAAATAAATAAAATCTTTTAAAAAATAATGAGTTATAAATATTTACTGACCTGAACATAGAATCACGATATATTGTGAGTTGGGAAAAACAAAAACAAAAAACAAGTTGCTGAACTGTGTGCATTGAATGGGTCTACTTTTATAAAATACACTATATGTATGTACCTGTGTACATATAACTATGTTTATGAAGACATGAGAAAAACAAAGAAGGCTGTGCATCAAATTCTTGGAGCTGGGATTTTTTTTTTAATTTTTTATTGTTATGTTAATCACCATACATTACATCATTAGTTTTTAATGTAGTGTTCCATGATTCATTGTTTGTGCATAACACCCAGTGCTCCATGCAGAACATGCCCTCCTCAATACCCATCACCAGGCTAACCCATCCTCCCACCCCCTCCCCTCTAGAACCCTCAGTTTGTTTTTCAGAGTCCATCGTCTCTCATGGTTCGTCTCCCCCTCTGATTTCCCCCCCTTCATTCTTCCCCTCCTGCTATCTTTTTTTTTTTCTTAACATATATTGCATTATTTGTTTCAGAGGCACAGATCTGTGATTCAACAGTCTTGCACAATTCACAGCGCTTACCATAGCACATACCCTCCCCAATGTCTACCACCCAGCCACCCCATCCCTCCCACCCCCCACCACTCCAGCAACCCTCAGTTTGTTTCCTGAGATTAAGAATTCCTCATATCAGTGAGGTCATACGATACATGTCTTTCTCTGATTGACTTATTTCGCTCAGCATAACACCCTCCAGTTGGAGCTGGGATTTTTAAGCTAAAGGTGTGGACTTCCTTCTATTAACATACCTGATTTTAAATAATGAAGTTATGAGTGACCTTTTTTTATATTTTGTCAGGGGTTTTTGAGTGCATTTTGAAATACATTGTGTTCCTGCAACTATGTCAGTTGTTTATTTTGCATAATTCTCCAGTAATATAAAATTTAGCAGGTGCTTCCACTGGAGGCAGCGGTCATAGAGTAAGATCCGAGGAGATGATTTCTTGAGAGCCGTATCAGCAGAAAGCCCCAAATGGCATGAGATTCCTCTCCATACTCTCTATGCCAAGTGTACTCTGCACTTGCACTGCCAGTCTGAATGAATGGGCTTCTCACCATGTTGACAAAGTCTAGAATCTTCTCTCAAAATACGAATATCCCCTATCAACTTCTTCCCAGGTAGATTCACACAAGTTACAGGTTCTGAACATGAAAAGTGCAAAAGATGGCTTGGTGTTCGAATGACCTTCTAGTCACCCCACTGACAAGGAGGGATTCCTGCCCTAAGGTTATCGAGATGGCTGAAGCCACCCCTGGACAGATGGGATGATTGGTTTTTTAGTTGCATGTACTCACAGCCTGATGGAGGAGGACACCACTTCCCCACCTGCCACGCAAGGCCACATAAGGGTGTACATGGGAACAGAGTGAACAACCAGGGTCAGTGAGGCAGACTTTGTAAGAGTAAAACAGAGGGTTGCCCTCTCCTCCCTGTGGGGGGAATGTGATGGTTTTGTTTGAATAATTCCATGGGCTGGCAAAAGACTGAAACCTGATATTCAGGGACTGCACCTGGTCCTTTGTTTAAGAGGATGCTTTGGCTAGGGGGAGCAGAGTTGGGAGGGGAATTGTAGTTAGGCCATTTACGATCTCAGTTTCACCAGATGTCATGACAGCACATAATATTGGACCTTAATTGTAGGTCTTTCACCACATGTGGCTAAGGGTTCAACTCTAACTCCACTCTAAAGGGGTTAAATTAAAAAACAGGTCACACTTGGAATGCTGAACTCTCATATTTTCCTGAATACAGCAGCCTTATTCATTCTCTGGGTTGTGTGGCAATGTTTGTTTTTTGCTTTAAAATGGATTTGTTGACTTAAAACAATATCACATGTGTTTTAGGAAAAAGAATCACGTTTTATCTATCTCTGTTAGCTTCCATAAATTGTCCCCAACTTCACACCATAAAATTAACTTCTGTTCTTGAATTAGAACTTGGGAATTTTAAACTAGGAGATTTTTCATAGAAAAAGAAAAAGAACAACCATTTTTATGTCATCTAGCATTTTTAATAACTGACTTAAAAAATGATTTTAGAACAGCACCCATAAGAACATAAACATGGGCATTATAATTAATCTACAGCTGGCCAAGAAATAAACAACTGTACAGGGAACGGATTGTGCAAATAAGTACATTCTAGTAAGAGGCCAGACAGATAGTAACATGTGGGTTTAACTACCAAGGCACTGTAGGAAAAGCATATTGCCAGTAATAACCAGAAAAAAATTCATAAAAGTTTGTAACTACTGAAAACAACTCAGTTTAATGAACATAAATTGAATGAAGGCCCAAGGAAGTGTTTTTAAAGGACATCATGTAGGGATTTGTTAAGAGAAATGGGACTCAGTCATTCAGGAGCTGAAGGCAGACAGAGCTGCATTCTACCACCTACCAGCTGTGTGACTGATCTTGTCTTACTGGCTTAACCTCTCTGAGGCTCCACTGACTCATCTGGAAAATGGGAATAAATGAGATTGGCATGGCAAGTGCCTAGCAGAACACCAGGTATACAGCAAGTGCTCAATGAATGTTATTGCCCTTCTTCATACTGTACTAGCAATGATTTGAGAACTCTTAGAAGAGCAGGCAAATTATGTGTTACCCAAATGCTTCCTGAGTTATTCGTGTTGATTACCCATAGCAGAACTCTAAAGTCTGCATAGGAGTCACCCAGAAAATTTATTGGAATACAGTGCTTTTGACCCCAAATTTTTGGATTCTGAGTCAGCATACCAGTAACGGGGCCATGAATCTGCCATTAAGTACTTAAAGTAATTGTTAGGTCAACTTTGAGACACGCTAGTGTTTTTATCCTAAACAAACAGATGTCTCCCAACTTTCTTCACATTATCAAGGTATTTTAAAAATGAGTACTGGGAGTACTAGTTATGTTCTAGTAACCAAGGAGAAGAAAAAAAAAAACAACTAATATTTGTATTGTAGATAAATGATTTATTTTAATGATAACCACAATATGAAGTAAGTTTTATCAGTGATCTATTCTATCTTGAAGGAAAAGTTCCTGGAAGGTCTCTGAAGGGCCACTGCAGGATTCAAAAAAAAAATGTGTCCATTTTTCTTCTGGGGATATCACAGGATTATTCTTTACACCTTTCCAGATCCTACTGTAAAGCATACAGCCGTTTCCTAATGGTCTCCAAGAATACTGGTTCATTAAGGGATGGACATCTGTTCAGACTTCTGTAGTCCTAGGGAATATAAGACAAAAAACATTACTGAACTTATTTTAATTGTGTAATTACAGTGGATATAGAAGGCCTGCCAAATCTGGAGATCAAATCAAACTCAACACCCAAAGGACAAATAATCCAATCAAGAAATGGGCAGAAGACCTGAACAGACATTTCTGCAAAGAAGACATACAAATGGCCAACAAACACATGAAAAAGTGCTCAACATCACTCAGCATCAGGGAAATACAATCAAAACCACAATGAGATACCACCTCATACCAGTCAGAATGGCTAAAATTAACAATGTAGGAAATGACAGATGTTGGTGAGGATGCCAAGAAAGGGGAACCCTCCTACACTGCTGGTGGGAATGCAAGCTGGTGCAACCACTCTGGAAAACAGTATGGAGGTTCCTCAAAAAGTTGAAAATAGAGCTACCCTATGACCCAGCAATTGCAAATACTAGGTATTTACCCCAAAGATATAAATGTAGTGATCCAAAGGGGCACCTGCACCCCAATGTTTATAGCAGCAATGTCTACAGTAGCTAAACTATGGAGAGAGCCCAGATGTCCATCAACAGATGATTGGATAAAGATGTGGTATATATACACAATGGAATATTACTCAGCCATCAGAAAAAGAAACCTTAGCATTTGCAATGATGTGGATAGAACTAGAGGGTATGATACTGAGTGAAATAAGTCACTTAGAGAAAGACAATTATCATATTATCTCACTCATATGTGGAATTTAAGAAATAAAACAGAGGATCATAGGGGAAGGGAGGGAAAAATAAAACAAGACGAAATCAGAGAGGGAGACAACCCATAAGAGACTCTTAATCTCAGGAAACAAACTGAGGGTTGCTGGTGGTGTAACTGGGTGATGGACGGTAAGGAGGGCACATGATGGAATGAGCACTGGGTATTATATAAGACTGATGAATCACTGAACCCTATCTCTGAAATTAATAATACACTATATGTTAATTAATTGAATTTAAATAAAAAATAAGAAAAATGAGGCACAACTGGGATACTGAAGAATGTATAGAAAAACGAAAGCTCAAGAGCAATGTTCCCCACTACTAACTATTTGTGAATAATGCAGGAGGCCTGGAACACTTGGGAAAGGAAAGAGGAATGGTACAAAGAGAGAACTTCCGTGGAGTGTGTGTGTCTACATACCAGGGACCAGCTCCGTGTCACTTAGTGTCCACATTCTTCAAGGAAACCCAGGCTCTCATTTAACTCCCACAGTGATCCCACAGTGTAGGAATTATTGTCCCCATTTTAGAAAAGGAAACTGAAATACAGAGAGTAGCCTGCCTAAAGTCACCTAACTAGTAAGTGGCAAAAATGGAATTAGAGCCCTTGTATGAAAAGACAAAGCTATGCTATGTCAAATAGGTCACCTTATCTAAGAAACAAAAGTAAGCAAAGAAACAGACAAATAAGAACTCTTCCCCTTTCTTCATGCCGACTAAAATAAGAGTGTGGGCACTGAGGGAGGCGAAATAAAATGGAGCTTACCTAGAAGTGAGACATACCAGCCCCAGCATCGTATAATCTGATTCATGGCAGTAACAGCCATCCTCCTTTTCCTTGAGCACGTCCTTCAGCTGTTGATCTCTTCTTCATGTCCTGCATGCTTTTTATATGTGATCTTATTTCATTCTCAAACTAACCCTATGACACTCAAGTAATTTCACTCACTGTCACAGGGATAGTATTTGGTACGTCAAGAATTCTTGACTTATCTAGAAACAGTTCCAGCAAAGAATGTGGTGGCAAAGGAGGAGAGTTATGCCGACAGACTTTGTAAAACAAAATTGGGCCGGCTATAGTTATTTGAAATCCTGTAACTCTTAAGCAACAGTACCCTGAGGCCCCTTTTAGCCTTCAGCACAAATAAGCTTTGACTCCTGGTGCATGTGTTAAATTTATAATCATGGTTTACAAATACCTTCAGCCTGTAGCAAATCACTGTAACTATTTCCTCTTTCTATCCCAAGGCAATATGTGATGAGTGTTTAAACACATACACACCTCTATATATTATCTGTAAAATAATGTATATACTCTCTATCCCTAAAGCAATCTGCACTCAGTAGTGGCATGCCATGCTTTACTCCAGAGAACTAAAATTATACAATACTAAACCCTCCAAATGATTGGATAAATCTGGCAGATACACACCAAATGGATGGGGATTATTGTATCATAAATGGCCCATTAGATTGATTCCGGTAAGCACAGAGTTTTAAAAGGCATAAACTGGAGAAATGAATTGGACTTCTCTCATGGACTAACTCAGTGGCATTGCCGGTCCAGCCTAAAACAGCCCCACCGCTGCTATTCTTAGGGCAAATGGCCCCAGTGACACCGTATGAGTGCACCTCAGGAGGGATGCAGTGCTCCCCGCTTCACGCTGTCATCTCTCTGAAGTTGCTGGAGGTGGCCCGTAAAAAGACAGGCAGGGCAGCCTCCCAAATATCAAATCTCACATTGCTTTGTTGCTTAATTACATATGTATAAATGCCAAGTGGTCCATAGAACATGCGCTTCTGACTTTTAATTGGGTGTTTTCCTGTTTCATTCTCAACTGTTCCCTCTCATGTCTCTAAACTGCTCTTTACTCGCTTATTGAGAAAAGAGACGATCCCAGGCCTCCCTGGGCTTCGCTCCCCTTTCCTGCAGCTAGCGTGCAATTATGTGAACACACAGGTCATCTCGTTGCCATGCACTTCTTTTCAGAGGAAACTCTGAAATGACTCCTTGATGGAACTTGCCAGAATCCAGAAAAATCCCCTTTTGCTTGGGCATGGTAAACATAAAACTTCAAGGAACACACACACACACAAAGGACTGTGAAAAAATCAATAGATCCTTATATATTATTTTTATTAGGGACCTTGTCAGAGTAAAATAACAACTTTCTTTTTCTCTGGCACTGGACACATTCTTTTATGGGTAGAGCAAAATGGCCTTTATTTTCACCTTCCAGGGGCCAGAAGGTACATGGCTGCATAGAGGGTAGTGATAATTTGCTGTATTTTCCTGTGTGCAGGCAGCTGACTGGTTCTCCCTTGCTTCAAGGCAGTCTTTGCTTCTGTGCTTTCAGTCCAGTTCTAAGATTAATAAGGACTCTGTTCATTTCATGATGGATACTGCCTTCCAACGAGGTAAGCTAATTGGAAAATTACCGTGAATGAGTATTTATTAAGCACTTACTACATTCTGACCATACTGCTAAGAATTTCATACGCATTATCATTGCATTTAATCATTACCTTACATTTTCCTATATTTGTGATCTGCCTTCTCTAAACAGACTGTAGGCTCCAATGGGGCCAGGGTTTTGTCTGTTTTGTTCATTGTTGTATCACCAGCCCATTGAGCAATGTCTAGTCAGAGTGGGCCCCCGATAAATATTTGTTGAATAAGTGATTTAATGTGTGAAAAGTCTATGAAACACACCTTCTTAGGAGCCCCAGTTTCCAGAGATTATGCAGAAATCCAGCAAAGATACATACTCCAGGTTGTACAGGTAATGAAATCCAGCATTGGAGCTCATGTTGTTTCTCAGATGTCAGAATCCATGCCCCCCTCTCTCTTCTCAGCTCTAACTGTGGTGTTGGCTTTGTGCATTCCATATAAATGCCACTTGGCATGGAGCAATCAGAGACATTCCCCTTCTCATCACTTTCTGTAAATCACAATTTTGAGCAATGGGTTCTATTATTTTCAAAGGCAGAGCATTCCACTGTGGAGCTCAACTTAGCCATTGTGAGGGTGTGTTTGGGGAAAGCGTCAGAGGATGTGAGACTGAAGAGAAAAAAGTGCAGGACAGACAGGTAGGAAGCCAGAAGGGAGAGAGAAAGTGAAAATGAAAGTTGAAAGGGAAAGAGAGAAAGAAGAACACCCAGCAAAAAGGAAGCATATTTTGTTATTGGGGATTCAGGCATCTCCTGAGAAATCTGAACCTCTTTCCTGTGTCATTCAGTCTCTGTAAACGGTTGAGTGGTGTACATTGTTGTGAGTCCATTAACAGTGATTTGCAGGAGACCAATTTAGAGGTCACTTAGGCATGAAAACACTGAGCAAGAAATTGTATACCTAATGAAACAATATCAGTAATAGCATATTTAAATGAACAGTATCAGTAATAGCATATTCTAAATGTTTCATTAAGTCTGAATTGTTAGAAAGAGTGTACTGCCGTTTCATAGATTTTTACCTTCTTTAACAAGTGTTTCCATATTGGTGGTATTGCCTCTCGTTATTGAAGTTAGGGAGCTCTCAAAAGTTACAGTGTTTCTAAAATCATGCAGTTTTTAAGGCAAAATTGCATTTAGGCATCTCTCTCTCCCTTTCTATTCATATTTAACAAAAAGGGAAGTTCATAAAGTAAAATATGTTTTTGTGGCAAGAGAGTGCACAATAAAATTTTAGACTTTTACATATTTAAAGTACCTTTAAAATAAGGTTGTCAGCACAATCCAGTTTGATATTCCTAACAGCGTGTTATGGAAAAGTAATGCTAACAACGAATAATAGGTTTGCTTCTATTTCAAGATCATCAAGTAAGCATACTAGACCTTCAGAGACCACGATAAGAATACTTTCACATTCTTGACAATTTTTTTTCACATTTTTATTGACTTCATTCAAATGGTCTTTCTGGGTTATTCTCAATGTGTTTATACAAAGGGGAAACACTCGAGAAAAGTTTTCAATAAATTTAATTGGTCCTGAAAATCGCTTGAGGCTGTTCAGGCAGGACATTCTGTGTATTCTTAAACATACTTTTATCGTGGCTCCATGACTGTTTACACAGAGCCCAGTGATCTACCTTGTGCTCCTTGGTTCAAATGCTGACAAACGGAGTGTACGGTGTTTGATTCCTGCCATCAGCCTACTGGGCCAGCTGTTTCTTTTCACGGCATTTGATCTCTCTTCATGCTCACAAGGTTACTGCAAGGAAGGTACACATTTCACAGATGGAGAAACTTAGCTTACAGAGGCCCAAACTGTAGAAATGGTAGAATTCAAACCTAGGGCACAGACTCCACAGTTTCTGTGCTCTTCCCAGTGTCCTGCCTCAAGGGGATTCTGCTCAGCACTCTGCTTTTCATCTTCTTGCCGCAGAGGAATTTGGGGTAAAGCCAGGTCTGCGTCACAACTCACCCAAGCAAGCAAGGCTACTGAATTATTTAGGTGATTTCATTAAGACATGCTCCACATACCAGGCAGTCCGATGTCCTGAATGTTGTAGATAGCACTTTAGTGAATCACAAGGGTTTTTATTGTTGTTCTTGTTTTGTTTTGTTTTGAAATTACATTAATCAGTGGAAGACTTTTTTGTTGCTAGGGAAAGCTTTTAAAACAACACATTTCCTTGGGCAAGAATAAAAAATACAGATGGATAATATTACTCTGCTAGCCAAAACCAGAGCTCCAAAAGTTGAAATCAAAGTCTAGAAAAAGATTTGTCTCCACTGCCTTGTCTCCTTGGGTCCTCTTACTTCTGTTCTCTCTCCTAAAGATGCCATCATCTTCTATTATGTCCACTGTTTATTATAGCCCCTTGCTCTCTGCTGGCCTCCAGATACTGTCTCAGACTGTGAAGGAGCTCTTTCTCTATGAATCTCTCATACAGGAGTGAACATTAAAGTTACCACCTTGTCTCCAAACCAGCTTTTCCTCTTTTCCTGTTCAAAATCCAGACTTGAAACACTGAAACCATCTCTCAAACCACAGTTGGCTTTGATAGACTACAGAACTGTGGACCACAATATACAACGTAACACAAAGGCAGTGCATCATAGCTCACATCCAGTAGACTCTGCAGGCAACACAAAAGTTAGCCTTGAGTGAATTATAAAAGAAGAGACTCACATAGGCTCCAGCCCTCCCCCGCCCCCAAGCCCACCCTGGCTCTTTTAGAGCTATGGTTCACATTTCTATCTAACCTTAGATAGAAGATTACATTCTTACATAATTCTTTCAAGTGGGTGATCTTGATCCCATCTTTTATATAAGCAAACTGAGATTTGGTACTATGAGATAACTTTGTTAAAATGGCACAAGGGGTTTAAGAGTCAAACATTTTCCCTTTCTCCTTAATGACTTAATATGATCAGTCCAAAGTCTAAAAACACATCACAACTGTTGTAAAACATCTCTATTAAATTAGAATAATTTAGTTTATGATTTGTATTCAAATGCAGATGGTGAGCAGACCTGCTTAGAGGTGATGAAATTCTAGTTATATTTTGAAGATAGAGTCAGCATGATTTGCTGACATATTAGATATAGAATATGAGAGGAAAAAAAGGAGTCAAAATAATTTCAATATTTTGACCTGGACAACTAAGGACAGTTGGTACCAACCACGATGAGGAAGACTATATGTACATGAGGCAGGTTTGGGTGAAATTTCAGGAGCCCAATAAAGGGCATATTGAATTCTCCATGTCTATTAGACGTTTAAGTGCTGATGATATTGAGCGTACCATTGCATACACAAATCTGGAGTTTAGGAGACGCCTTTGCTGGAGGAAACATGAGACTTGTGGGCTATGCGTAGAATTTTAAAGCAGTAGACTATTGAACTCATCCAGAAAGTAAGTACAGATAAGGAACACAAGGCAACAAAGGACTGAGTCTCAAACATCTTACACGGTGAAGTTTGGGACAGAAATAAGAGCCATTAAAGAAGACCGAGAAGGAGCAGAACAGTGTATCAGGAAAACTAAGAATATTTGATGTTCTAGGAGCCACATAACGAGGGTTCAACTAGGAGGAAGTAGCAGCTATGTCAAATGCTGCTGATGGGCAAGGAGAAAATTCAGAATTTTGATTGGATTCAGTAATAAGGCAGGTATTAGGTGTTTTTGTTGGAGGGTTAAAGAGAGCATTGCAGGAGTGGGGATGGAGAGAAAAAGTATAGATAAATCTCTAGATCTTTAAACATATTTAAAGCTTCACTTGTTTTCTAAGTAAAAACTCAAATATCTAATCTGACTTTATTCAAGCTGTACAAAGAGTTCAGCTTTGAATTGCAGTGGACATTGAGCAAAAGCAGTGAAAAGAGAGAAAAAAAACCCAAAATATTTCCGAGTATCACAGTATGGGTTTGTTTACTTTTGCTCTGCAGAAGCATTTTAATGTAAGAATGGGCAGCATTTTAGAGTAAATTTTACAAAAATGGAATATCAGTTCAATTATTTGTCGTTTTCTCCACACTGAATACAATGAAAATATATCTGAGGATGTGACATTGTGGCGCATCTTTCCGGTTGCATTCAAACTGTTTTTCTGGAAAATATTTTTTGTTCTGTGAGGTTTAGGGCAGAAATTGGTTTTAAGTAGTCTCAGAAAATTCAAGCAGAATCAAAGCATAAGTTCATTATAGTTTTTAAGAACTTGCTACACCTTGAGTGTTCAATGATATTACTTACACGGAAGTAGGAATGGTTTGTAAAGTGCTGTTTCTAAAAGTCCTCTAGCTTAACAGAGACAAGATTTACCAGGATTCTTGTCTTTTTAAAAATCGTTTCCTAATCACACTGAAGAAAATGTGGACTTTGCATGTTTGTGTGTGGGGGTGTGGTCATTTCTGGTGGACAAAGTTTTCTGTTGGAAGTCTAGCCATGTGGATTAGCGCTCCTTTAGAAGTGACCTGGGATCCGCATTTAACTAAGCCAAAGTACAATAAGACACAATGTACCATAAGTGTATTTGCATATAAATAGTCATCATTTAGTATCTTTCATTGCAACACACAATGTGTGAATCACAGAGGGAGTATGAGCTCAAGAGGCATCCAAACAGGTAAAATGCTCAAGTAAAATAGTTTTATTAGTATAATTACTGCCAAGTCCCAGTCACTAAATACTCTTAAATTTTAATTATAATTTAAATTAAGATCATTAAATATAATACAAATATTTAGTGAGCATATAAATATTGTTGAAACCACAATGGAGTTTAAATTGAGATTCTTGGTGGCAAGCAAAATATACCTATGTGGCCTGGCACCAAAGGCAAAGAAAACTGCAGGCCAGTGTCCGTAGTGAATATAGAAGGTACAATTCTCAACAAGATACTAACAAACCAAATTCAACAGCACATTGAAAGGATCAAACACCATGATCAAGTGGGATTTATCTTTGGGTGCAAAGATTGTTCAACATGCTTGAATCAATAAATGGGATACACCACATGGATACATGAAAGATAAAAATCATGATCATCTTCATAGACCCAGAAAAAGCATTTGACACAACTCAATATCCTTTCATGAGAAACACCCTCAACAATCAGCTGTAGAAGGAATGTAGCTCAACATAATAAAGGCCATATAAGACAAACCCACAGCTATATTGATTTTATTTTTATTTCTTGCTGCAACCTGGCATTTGCTATTTCTTAGTTCACTTATAGAACGTAGATGGCTTTATATTTCTAGTGATCCCATGCATGAGGGTTCCATTGTTATGACCACATTACCTCCCCAAAGCTCCACCTGTTTATACCATCATATTGGGGGTTAGGGTTTCATTCTGAATTTTGTGGGGCACAAATATTCAATCCCTAAAAATCGCATTGACTCTAGGGGAAGCCAAGTGAAGTGTACATAAAAACTCTTTGTAAATGATTTCAGCTCCTCTCCGAATGTAAAATTATCTCAAAGTAACATTTTTTTTAAAGTTAAATATTTGTAGGGGATATGTAAAGATTCCATTTATATGATTTTCAAGAATAGGCAAGTCTAATCTTTGGTGACAGAAATCAGAACAGTGATTTCTTTGAGGAGGGGACACTGACAGGAATGAAGCACAAGGGAACTTTCTGGGATCGTGGATGGTTACATGGATAAAATGAGTAGACACAGTTTCTAAAACCTGTAGAACTGCACAATTAGGATTGCATGTGTATGTGCGTACTTTCTTTTTTCTTTTCTTACATATATTATTATTCTTCACTATAGATAGTAGATTTCAGAATTAGTTAACACTAGCTGCTGAACAGCCTCAAAATACATAAAGATTCAAAAATAAAGGAAGCTTATTTCTGCTTGTGTACAAGTCTGACTATTCCTTGTCTCTGGGGACTCTGTTCCAAGGAGTGATATGGCGGGTGGGGGCAGGCCTTTTCCATGCTGTGTCTCTTCCACCCTCTGGGACATTATAGTTGTTTGCTTCCATGTAAGACAGGTTGTTAAAAAAAAAAAAAAGCTTGGAGGAAACACCTCTTCTTTAAGAAAGCCTTGGCTGGAAATGGCACTCATAAATTCTGTTCATCTTGGGGCGCCTGGGTGGCTCACTTGGTTAAGCATCTGCCTTCGGCTCAGGTCATGATCTCAGGGTCCTGGGATCAAGAACCACATCAGGCTCTCCACTCAGCAGGGAGTCTGCTTGTCCCTCTTCCCCTGCTTGTGCTCTCTCTCTCTCAAACAAATAAAATCTTAAATATGTTCATCTTCTTTTCACATTCAGAAGTTTTATGGACTCATCTAGATGTAAGAGAAGCTAGAAAATGTAGTAACTTGTTTAACAATCACTTTTAAATAACAACTCTCTTCTGTGGAGGGGGGAACATGAAATTCGTTGAATATCTTAAAATCTCTAACACAATAAGGCATTGCTCCCAATTTTTCTCCTTAATATTATGTGTTTTTTCATGTCAATAACAGTTCTATTTTTGAAAGAAATTGTTTTTTTTCTAATTTTCCACCCTTGCACTAAACCCTATTTATTTCAATTTCCCTTGTTTTGCATATTTCTCTTTCCTTTGTATTTTAATTTGAAATGGTATGTAAATTGTTTTATTCTGTTACCATTAACATACTGAGAAATAATATTTCTCCAACTCTAATTTTCCTTAAAAATTAAGGCCAGTAAATGTGGTATTAGTAGAATAAATCCTAATTTTTGAAGGCTCTTGATACCCAGAAAGATTATGCTTATTTTTTCAGCAAATAATATTTTCGAATAGACCTCATCTTTGCTAGCATTTGATATTACCACTGTCAGTTTGATGTATAGGATATAATTATATGTCACTGATTTATGTAAGCATCTATAAAATCATTGAGTCAAGGTAGCTACATTTCTCTTCCTCCTTCTTCTCTTTTTCTACCTCCATCTTTCCTTCTATTGTTGTTTGAGAATCAGTAAATACTTCACAAAACAAGACACAAAGTTCTCTAAGGGGTGGGGGTGGGGGACAGAATAACCTGTATGCATTTATCTGTGGGTATATTTGATTTGTATTTGACTTTTGAATTTAAAATTTATGTTAAAAGAAATGCAGTCAGGTTGGCCTTTGGCTTAAATCTTGAACAAGACTTATGCTTCAAAGTTTTACCCTTTAAGTACAAGGACAATTTTGTGTCAGAAATCTCTTTCTATGACCAAGGACAAAATTTTCTTTTTTTCATGAAAGCATCAATTTTTATGCACGAAAACCCCTGCGGTAAAAATTAGCCACACCTCATGGCTGATCAAGGTTTACCCTACTATAATTTATTTTCTGGGAGCCATGAATATGTTTTTGAAATTTCTCCTGCATTTATATCCCAGCTATCCTTTTAGAGGAAATGAAGAAGTACTTTCTACTATATCACCTGCCCCTGCGTCCCCCAGTAACATTCTTAAGAAAGAATGTTTCTTACTCTTATGTAGAAAATGTAGATGTCCTTTTTCATATAAACTTTAGCTCCATAGCTAAACTAGCCAAGAAGGATGGGAAAAAGAGGCTTTCTATTTTTTTTTTCTCCAAACACACCAGGTTTATTCCTACTGTTGGATCTTTGCACTTACGGTCTGGTCTGTTCTCCCTCAAAAACTTCTAATCCCCCCATACCCCAATTTAGCTTAGCTGTCTTCTTCTTACCATTAGGGATTCAGTTAAAACCAATTTAAATTAACTCTATGCCTCCCCTTTCTGCACAGTGCACCATCTTATTTTCTTCATAAGATTTATCGCTGGCTGACACTATCTTAATAGTTATCTTAATAGTTTAAGCCCTACCAGGACAGAAATTTTTGTCTATTTTGTTCCTTGGTGTTAACTCTAGTTCCTGGAATAGAGCCTAATAATAAATGGATGCTGAGGGATTGGTGGGGATTTATTAAATAAATTAATAGATGACTAGAGTCTATAGGATGGTTTACTTTGAGGTATTTCATTAAAATATATTCTACCGTTTATGTATTGTTTTAAAAATTACAAAACTCATTCACATGCACTGCTCTTTAGGAAATAGAGAATCATCAGGAATATTGAATGAAGATTTCAAGGAGTTGCTACATGAGACTGTGTATCTTCTCAGATCCTCTCAGTTCCCTCTGCCCACCACTCCCAACTCCCCTCTGTATGTGCATGCATGTACAACCAACACACACACACACTCATGCACAAATACACATATGATCTACCTGTGAACATTACCATTTATCCCACCATTCAGCTTATTTATTGATACCACCGGCTGTTTCGGCAGCCCCAGTAGGAGGGCCAGATGTTAGGATGACCACGATTGTACTTTTCCAGAGTGGGAGCTGTGAAGGCTCTAGTTCCCAGATCCCAATTTTCCAGTTGGGACCTCTGAAGGCAATAGATATACCCTCCACTCTCAGATTCAGATGAGGAGCTGAAATGTGATTCGGGAAATGGATTTCCTAGAGGCAGCCCTGGAGGGGTCAGGTTACCAACCCCGAAAGTTTGGGAATGTTAATTCGCTGAGGGGCAAACCAAACCGGGATCAGTGAGGTCCAGGAGCTAGCAAAGAGCTGGAAGACGAACTTTTTTTTCCTCCTTTTCCTAATAGGCTCTTCTGAGTCACAGTGATTCCACACACAGCTGAAGTTGTCCCGATGTAGTTAATTCAATAATGTACCACTTTGTATTTGCTTTCACCTCTTCCTTGACTGACTGCTTTTCTCCCTTATTCTTGCTGGCCTGAGGTTATAATACAAGCTCTTTTTTACCTGAAGCTTTGCCTCGGGCTCTTTTTTTCTAAGAAATCTGGGCTAAGAAGCTGGTCCCTGACTTTTCAAAGCATTTGAAATGGTATATATTTTTTTCTTCCAACCCATGTTACAGTACACTTTAATGAACAGATCAGATTGACTTAATTTCTCATTGAATCAGAAGAGAATATGTTAAGCCAAACTGAAGCCCAATTACCAGGTTCTTCTGTCTTCAACGATGCTCTAGTTACTTGGGAAGAGATTTTTAAAGAAAAATAAGCTGAGATCACTCCCCAGATCGGGAAAAAGCTTGTGTTACTGTGTTGCACATGTCTCTAAAACATGCTTTTTTCCAAAAATATTTTTATAATATTTAGTATTGATTAAGTATTGACTAAGAAGAGTGTTTAGGTTCAGGGGGACATGGTTTCAAATAGCAACAAGTCTACTTTCTCACAGTGTCATAGATGAGAAGTTGCTACAACTGTCTCATTCATATTTTAATGAAGAGGAAATAACCACCTAGCTTGACAGTTATGGTGATTAAATTGGATGATGTAAATAAAGCCTTTAGCCTAATTTCTAGCTCTATGCTAAGAGGAGGCCCATTTTGCCCATGTGGAAAGTTTGATTTTCTTAAAATTGCACCTCTCACAGAATATGAAGCTGTGCCTTTGCGTGCCATCACCTAGAATGCAGCTGAGTGTCTATACATTCATTACCAATGTGACAGAAAAACTGGGAATTTGGAAGGTATGTTACAAAAGGTTGGAGATCATGGAGCTGTTGATGTAGGAGATAGAGGGAGAGGGTTCGAAAGAATGGAGATTCTTTTTTTCTCTCCTAAACCTTTTGTAGAATCTTCCTCATGAAGAAGCTGATAGTGGTCATGGGGAAGAGGCCATGGGAGAATCTCTTGTATCAGCTTTTATATAATTCCCTCTTGTTTCATTGTGGTGGTAAAATCCTACCAAAAAAATAGAGAGAGAGAGAAGGAGGGAGAGAAGGAGGGAGAGGGAGAGAAGGAGAGCACACAGAGCTCTCTCCTCTTTATTAATAATATGAACAATTATTTATTATTTTTATTTTAAGGCTCTTGTGATTCAAAGAAGTTAATGGAAATCTAAAGTTTTTTCAAGGTATCAATCTTTACCAATAAGGCAAGAAATACTTCATTTTAGAAATTAGAATGCTGGGGCACCTGGGTGGCTCAGTCAATTGAATGTCTGGCTCTTGATTTTGGCTCAGGTCATGATCTCAGGGTTGTGCCATTAAGCCCTGGGTCAGGCTCTGCACTCAGTGGGGAGTCTGCTTGAGGATTCTCTCCCTCCCTCTCCCCTGCTCATTTCTCCCTCTTTCTGTCTCTCAAATAAATAAATAAATCTTTAGAAATTAGGGTGCCCTTATAGCAATTTATCACTTCTTATTGTGCATAGGGATAAATGTTCCATCTGTCTTATTTTATTTCTCTCTTTGGTAGAAATAAAGGATGACTACCCAAATAAAAACACAGGACACTATATACTCCGAGCTTACTACGGCAAGAGAGTCAGCTGCCATCACTTGAGTTTGGCACAGATTCAAAAACAGACAGGGATGTTTGAGAGCTTTAGAGTGAGAAGCAGGGAGGACTTCAGATTTTCTTGATTAGACTTTGCTGGTGTGAGGAACCTGGAGGCGAACTAACTGGAAGGGAGGTCTATTATGGGATCGACTGAGGGAGTATATTTAGCTTTCTCTGGTTGGCCTGGTGTGGAAAACAGAGGCAAAAATTGGGAAGTTGGAATTTAGAACTAAGTCGCACCCATTCTGGGCTGGTTGTAAAATTGCAGTTTGGCCTCTGGAATTGTTGCGGCAGAGGGTGTTGGCTCAGAGTTCTTTTGTAGCATATGGTCTGGCCATTGTCTGTGCATTCAGTCTCTCAGTTGATTCACAGAAACTAGAAAGAGCTTCTTTCCATGATGGAGGACATTGGACCCATACTATGAATCATCTCTTCTTTTCTGTCTCTTTGTCCTTTTGTAACTTTGTAATTAAAAGAAACATCACACAAAGCTGTTGCCTTACACGTCTGGGAGAAGTTCCAGTCTTTTTTTTTTTTTTTTTTTTTTTCTTTTTCTTTTTTACTCTTTGGTCATTTTTGACTTTCCTTACCACATGTAGAAATAGGGACGCATAAGATAGTTAACCTTGGCAGTATCTCACCAATCTATTATCTTTTCATCGTTTAAATATTTAATGCTTGCTCCAACTGAGAGAAAGCCTAGAAATCTCTTTTTTTGTGGGGGGAGGAAGCAATTTCATCTCTTTTAAGAAAATGTGTCTTCCTTTCAAAAAGGCAGCTAAGCAAGGGGATAGTAATCATGGTCTGTGATGATAGAAAATAAAACGCATTTTTTTTTAAATCAGTTTTTACCATCACAGTTGTATTCCTGTCCCTCCTTCTTTTTCTCTGCAATGCAGACTTGATAACTGTGTCTGTTCATTGGGGTGGAAATTAACAAAAACCAACCTTTTGGCCTTCTTTATTCTGGTTTACATAGGCCTTTAACGAAGATTAAAAAATGATTTCTCTAGTTGTTCTAGCCTATATCACTAGTGTTCTTCCTCGGGCTGTGGGGACAAAATGTCAACCAGTAATAAAGTTTTGCTCTGCCTTGCTTCATCCTTTGTGTATACATCTCCCTAGAAGAATTCAAGAGAGGGAATACTGGCCAAATGCCATCTCAATTTCATCTCATTTTATTATTTCCCAAAGAACAAACTAGATAACATTTCAACTTCCAGTAAGAAAGCTAATTTATGCAGATTCAAAACAGAATGCAAATGACCCAAGGCCAACAGATGAGAAAAAAGTTTGAAATCTGCTTTTGAAAGTTCTTTTCTTCTTTATATCTCCTTCCACCCATGTATTTGTTCGTATATACTATATGCTGGGCACTTTTCTATGGGCAGCAGATATAGCGGTGGGCAGGACAGTTCTGTTCTCTCTCTTACTTTTTAGAGGATGCTGGAAAACAAATTAACACTAACTTAATATAGTGATATGTTCTTAAAAGTAAAAAACAAAAAACTGTAGCATGGTTTGTCTAGTAAGAAAGGTCTCTCAGTGTAAGCTTACTCTCTTCTCTCTCCCATCCCCTGTTGCTCAGATAACAGTTATTCTCATGAAGTGGTATATGAGCAGGAATCTGAATGTACAAGGAGCCATCCTTTGGGAAGGGATATTACCAGCAGAGACAACAACATGAGCAAAAACCTAGGGTTTGACATGCTCAGAAAATAGGAAGAAGCCAGTGTGTCTGGAGGAGTGAGTTGGGTTGAGGGTGAAGCAAAGTACAAGAAGGCAGGCAAAATCCAAAACATTTAGGGTCTTGGATGGCTTGTTGATCTTTTTATTTTCGACATCTAAAGAAAAAAATAATTCAAAAATTTAAATATAAATAATAATAATAATTCAATCATGATGTGACCAAATGCTGTTTTTTCCTTACCATTTCCAGCCATGATTTCAGTTCCTGAAAAATCTCTTGTATTAGAAATTCCCAAATCATGAAAGAAGGAATTTAGGATTCTTATACTACATTCAGTATAAATGTAGTATCCTACAATTTCATGCAATAATAAAACTATTTTAGCATTTTCTCAGATGGTTATTTCCCACTATCTACATGTTTCTCAAACTTTGAACATCCCTGTTCTTTCTCCAAATTGATCAATAGATTCAACATAACTGTAAACAAAATCTCTGCGGGCACTACTGCAGAAATTCACAAGCTGATTTTAACATTTTTATGGAAGTGAAAAGAACAAAAGCTGGCCAAAACAACCTTGCAAAATTAAAGAACACACTTGAAGGACTACCTGATTTCAAGATACATTATAAAGCTAGAGTAATCAAGACAGTATGAGATTGGTATCATCATAAACAACTAGATCAGTTACACAGAGTTAGTAGTCCAAGCCATGATGCATACATACATGGAAAACTGTTTTTTGGCAGAGGTGCCAAGGCAATTAAATAGATAAAAAATAGCCTTTTCAACAGATAGTGTTGGAATAATTGGATATTCATATGCCAAAGAAAAATGAACTTCGATCCACATCTTTTAAACTCTAACCCCTAAATCTTTAAAATGTCTAGATAAAAACATAGAAAATCTCTGTGACCTTGAGTTAGGCAAAGATTTTTTTTTATTGAAATATAATTGACATACAATACTCTATTAGTTGCAGGTGTATATCATAATGATTCAATATTTTTATACATTACAAAATGATTTCTTGGATACATCAAAAGCATGTTCTTTATAAGGAAAAAAATGGATAAGTTGAACTTAATCAAAATTAGAAAAATTCTACTTTTCAAATAATACTGTGAAAGAGAATCAAAATATAAGCTATAGACTGAGGGAAATATTTTCAAATCATATACCTGATTATTTGTACTTGTGTGTCCAGACTATTTAAAGACATCTCAAAATCCAATAATGAAGAAAACAAAACAAATAATAAATGAGGAAAAGATTTGATGAGGCATTTCACCAAAGAAGATACAAAGAGGGAGCATAAACATACAAAGAGATGCTCAGTGTCATTGCTCATTAAGGAAATGCAAATAAAAACCACAATGAGGTATTACTACACACCTATTAGAATGGTTAAAATTAGAAATACTAACCATATCTGGTGTTAGTATGTGGAGAAGTGAAGAGTGAATATTGGGAGTATGTGGGGAAGAAACAGAACTCCTGTGTTATGTTGGCCAACTCTTTTCCTCTGTTGTCCCTTACAGTGTACATACACTGACATACAAACATAATGGCAGCCATTATTCGCTATCCTATATGCATGTATTATAAAAAATATATAATGTATTGGGTGCCTGGGTGGCTCAATTGGTTAAGCGTCTGCCTTCGGCTCAGGTCATGATCTTGGGTCCTGCAATCGAGCCCTGCTTTCGGCTCCCTGCACAGTGGGGAGTCTGCTTCTCCCTCGGACCCCTCCCCTCTGCTCATGATCTCTCTCTCTCTGATGCTCTCTCTCTCTCAAATAAATAAAATATTTAAAAATAAAATATGTATTATATTAATATTATGTATATTATAGATTAATATATACTATTATATAATATATATCATGTAAAATTAACTATATATTGTATTTATATTGTATCTTTTTATATATATATATATATCTTTTATATATTTTTTTTCTTTTTTAATCATTGGTAGCACTCTTCTTTCCTTTTTGTAAATCCAAGTTTCCACCATTTCTCTTTATGAAAAACTTAAAGATTTCTTAGAGTATCGGTCCATTGGGAACAAATTTTCATGCTTTTATTTGAATGAAATTATCTTATTTTGCATCTTTTTCTTTTCCATTGATATATAATGGACATTCAGTTAATATCACTCTTTTTTGTGTATAGTTCTATAAATAATAGAGATTTGTGTAACTACCACCACAATCAAGTTCTGGAATAGTTCCATTACTCCCACCCCCATCTTCTTAGGCTCTTTGTAATCATTTTAAAGGATATATTTTGCTAGATAACAATTTTAGATAAACAGGTACTCTTTTTTCCGCCCTTTCAGTTGTTTAAAGATGTCATCCCATTGTTTCCTGGTTTGTATAGTTTTTGAAAAAAGTCTTCTCTTTAGTCTTCCAGTCATTCCTCTGCACATGTGTGTCTTTCCTCCTCTGGTAGCTTTTGAGATTCTTCTTTCTGTTCATGGTTTTCAGAAATTTTATTAAAATGTGATATATCTTGGCATGTGTGCTTGCATGTTTATACTATTCAAGTTTGTTGATGTTTTTGGATCTGTGGGTTTACAGTTTTTCATCAAATTCGGAAAATTTTCAGCCACTGTATTTTCAAATATTTTTGATGTCTCCCTAGTCTCTCTGATTCCTCTAAGAGAACAATTCTATGTATGTTAGACTGTTTAATATATCATATGAGTCATAGATGCTCTTTTAATTCTTTTCAATCTTTTTTTTCTCCTTGTTTCATATTGGCTTGAGTCTATTGCTCTGTTTTCAAGTTCACTGATGTTTTTATTCTGCACTGTTTTATCTGCCAGTCCCATCCATCAGTATCTTAATTTCAGATATTGTTTTAATCTATAGTAGTTCAATTTTTTTAATATCTTCAGTTTCTCTCCTATCTTCATGTTTTTAGTTAAATTCTTGCTCATAAATGTAATAGCTAATTAACATCCTTGTCCATTATCATTACTTTCATTTCTGTGCCTTTTTCTATTGATTTTTTTTTCTTGGTTATGGGTTGCCTTTTTTCTGATTCTCAGCATGTATAAAATATTTTGATTAGAGGCTGAACTTTAAGAATCCTATGCTACTGTTTTGTCTGTTAATTTGGCAATTGAGTTATTGTGGAAAAATTTATGACCTTGACCCTGTTTTTAAGATTTTCTAGGGTGTATCTAGAGTAGACTTCATTCTAGGGATAATTAAGCCATATTTCTGAGACATAACTCTCTTGAGGTCTCCACCAAATGACCTGGCCAATCACCAGGGATGCTACTCTCTGGCTGGTTAGACTTTGGACAACTGCCTGCCTTATGTGAGCTTTGCTATGTTTTTTTTTAAATTTATAACTTACTGGTATTTTTGGCCACACCTTGTGGAATTTTGCTGTATGTACATACATGTATGTACAATGTACTGTATGTACATATAGCTAAGTATTCAGCAATGACTAAAGGGAACCCTTATGCGGATTTCTGGAGCTGTGTTTCTACACAGTTTTTTTTTCCACCCATAACTCTGCCCTACTATTTCAGTCACTTAAGCCTCCCTAAACCCTAGTCTCTCTTTGCTCAACTCAGTGAGACTGCTAGGCTCTTGTTTGCATTCTTGTCCCTCTCTGTGAATGCAATCTAGACATTGCATCCAGGCAAGAAGTTGGGAAAACTGTAGGATTCAACTCATTTTTCCTTTCTTTCAGGGATCACATTCTAGTGCTACCTATTGTCCAATATGTGAAACCAGTTGTTTGATATATTATATGCAGTTTTCTAGTTTTGTACAGTGGGAGACTAAGTTCAGTTGCTCTTCTTCATGTCCAGAATCAGTTAATGCAAATCCTATGTTCATGATCTTCTAATGGCTTAAAAGTGAAAACAGTAACACCACACACACACACACACACACACACAACTTGCCTTGGTCTGCAAGAACCTGCATGGTCTGGCTTTGGTGCTCTCTCCAACAGCATATTCCAACATTCAGTTCTTCCCTCCATTAGCTATGACCAGAATGCTATCCTTCATTGTTCTCTGAGCACAATGAACCTGGTGTAGGCTCTGAGAACTTGCACCTGAGGTATCCTCTACCTAGAATGTTTTTTTTCCAGATGCTTTCAGGGCTTACTTCCTCACTTTTGCAGTCTCTAGCTGAAGTTATTTGATCAGAGACCTTCTATTACTTCACTGCCTAAAATAGCCTACTCTCTTTTCACTGCCTTTCCCCTACCTTGCTCATATTTTTCTCATAACATTTTTTACCACTTGATAATATAACTCATTTATATTTTTCTGTCTCTCTCACTAGAATGTATGCTTGTTGAGGAAATAGAGTTTTTTATATTTGTTGTTGTATTCCCTGTGAGTATGTAGTAGTTCCATAATCATTTTTCCTTTAAAGAAATAATAAAATTTCTTGGATACATAACACCTGAAACTGTTCTTCCATCACTGTTTTGGGTATGTTACTTAAAGTATAAGAAGTAAATTAATCAAGACATCTTTCTTAGAACAGAAAGCTTCCTAAAATTTGTGTACCTAATTAATCTTTTTTTCTTTTGAGACCTCATATTTTTAACTTTTCTCTGACCTTTATAAACATAACTGTTGTTATTCCTCCTCCTAATGTTATGATGTGGATTATAACTAATGTTAACTGATAAGAATGTGTTCTGTTTTAAAAGTTGTTCTAGCAGATATTGCTTGTGCTAATTTCCAATTAGTCTCCTTTAACCTTTACCACTTTTTGAGCACTTCTTCAAAAACTACCCTTGGAGCCTCTGTGCACATACAGAGGTATAAGAAAAGCTCCACTAATGGTCAATGAGTGTTCAGTATGAAACTCAAGCTCTCTTGCTTCAGTTTGGTACAAACTCTGAGGTAAAGTTTACTTCCACAATTCCCCTGAAAGATTAGGCTAAAATCATCCTGAAATTTTACCTTTTTTTGGCTTTTTTCCTTCTGCGTCCACTCCCTCACCAGTTTCTTGTGACAGGAGATTTTTAGGAAAGTAGGGTTCATCTGAATCCTTATCTAGTCTGATAGGTATATTTGTCAGCGTAGACTAAAAGGGACCAGAAACAGACATTTCCAACCCTTGTGGTCTTATTTCTTCTAAATATAATTTATATTGGCGTATCCAATATGCAAACCACAAAGTGAATTCCTTTCCAGGAAGTTGATACTTATTGCAGAAATTGTGCATTTTCAAACATACTTATCAACTTTTTGAACTTTTATCAGTCTTTAAAGTTAGGTGCCTTCAGCTGTCAAGTTATTATAATCTCTATTTTTGATCAGTATAATTTTTAATTTTTGATCGGTGTCATAACTGAGTATGGCATATAGGATTCTGGGTAAAATTAATAATTAAACATTTTAAATTAAAGGATTTATAAAGTAACTTTACATGATCAAAGTGACAACTTGTTGACAGATAACTGTTACATGCCCTCCAATCTGATGAAATTATCTTTTTGAAGGAAAAGAGCTTATCACATCAGTTCATGTTTAATATATATGCATTCAGTATTTGATATTTTTAACATATGGCTCCAGAAAATATGAGCCGTATATTTCTCATAAATAAATAACAAAGATAATAAATGTATCTCTCAGGACAGGCTAGATTATGCTGTAGTAACAACTCTAAAAATCTCAGTGGATTAAAATAACAAAGGTTTATTTCTTGTTGATACATGAACAGTTACAGAGTAGCCAATAGATAGATTAGGTCTACCTCAGCCTCATTCAGAGACCCAGTATGAAGTAGATATGAAGTAGATTCAGTGTCTAGCTGTGCTATCATGCTTGCAAAGACTTGCACTCATATTTCATTGGACAATGTCAGTCACATGGCCACATTAACTTCAAGAGGTAGGGAAATGCAATTCTGCTCTTTCAATGAAAGGAAAATGGGAAGTATTTGGTGAACCATGCTCAGGGACTGCCACACTAAGAAATGGAATTTATCTGAATATATTGAGAAGTGCTCTTATCATTTCAGATAACTGAAAAATTCATTTAAGTTCTGATAGTCCTACTTAAAATGGGGTTTAAATGTATATTTCTAAAAAGAGATTTATTCATCTTATGAATTGAGTATAAAAATAGCACAGAAAATATTTTACCTTTTTAAAATAACTTGGGACTACACTTATTTATGTCAGTAATTTTGTCCTAAAACTGTATCACTTTAAACACTACATGAAAATGAGGTACATATTGCTTTAACAATTTTTCTAACTATGAAAAGGAAATTATTCTTTTGTTGAGGCCAAATCAACCAGTAAAATGATATGGAATAGAGAAAAAGAGAGAATTTATCTGTCTAGGGAAATCATGAATTGTTCTTAAAGGGTATGGATTTTGAGTTTAAACAGTCAGGATTACAATGGTGTTTTTCTGCCAGTGCTACATTTTTTGCTGTAACTTTTCATTTTTTAACTACTTTATTGAGGTGTGATTGACATACAGAAAGCTGTACATATTTAATGTATATAACTTGATGAGTTTGGAGACAGGTCTGTATCTGTGAAACCATTCCCACAATCTATACCAGCACTTCCAAAAGTCTCTTCCTGCCCTCTTTATTTTTTATTATTATGTTTTTATATGTGATAAGAACCTTTGAGATACAATCTCTTAGCAAATTTTTTAGGTATGTGATACATTATCGTGAACTATAGGCACTGTGCGGCCTAGTAGATCTCAGGGATTTATTCATCTAGCGTAACTGAAACTTAGTATCCTTTGACTAATACCTCTCCATTTCTCCCTCCCCGAACTACTGGAAACTACCAGTCTACTCTCTGCTTCTATGAGTTTGACTATTTTATATTCCTCTTTATAAGACTCATAGTCTTATAGTACGACTCCTTCTTTGTCTAGCTTATCTCACTTAGCATAATCTATGTTACTAGTGGAAGATTTGCTTCTTTTTAAGAATGAGTACATTCCCCCTCCGATTTCCCCCCCTTCATTCTTCCCCTCCTGCTACATTCTTCTTCTTCTTTTTTCTTAACATGTATTGCTAACCATGAGAGACGATGGACTCTGAAAAACAAACTGAGGGCTCTAGAGGGGAGGGGGGTGGGAGGATGGGTTAGCCTGGTGATGGGTATTGAGGAGGGCACGTTCTGCATGGAGCACTGGGTGTTATGCACAAACAATGAATCATGGAACACTATATCTAAAACTAATGATGTAATGTATGGGGATTAACATAACAATAAAAAAATTTAAAAAAAAGTGTAAAAAAAAAAAAAGAATGAGTACATTCCATTGTATGTATATATGACATTTTCTTTATCCATTCATCCATCAGTGAACATTCAGGTTGCTTCCATGTCTTGGCTGTTGTGAATAGCGTGGCAGTGAACAAGGGAGTGCAAATATCCCTTCAACATGCTTATTTCAGTTTCTTTGGGTATATACTTAGATGTGGAATTAATGGGTCATATGGTAGCTCTGTTTTTAATATTTTGAGGAACATCCCTACTATTGCACCAATGCCATTGCAACTTTAATGCTCCCTTAAAAAAATAACCGTTAAAACTCAGATACAGTGCTACATTCCTTTCTAAACTTTTTACTTATAATAATTTAGATTTACAGGGAAATGGCAGATAGTATAGAGTTCCCATGTTCCCCAAACCTAATTTCCCGTATTGTATATTAGTATGGTATATTTGTTACAAATGATGAAACAATATTAATGTATTATTATTAACTAAAGTTTGTATTTTATTAAGATTTCCTTAGTTTTTTCCTGAGAACCTTCTTCTCTTAACAGGATCCCACCCAGGATACTGTATTACATTTAGTTATCATGGCACTATAGCATTGTTTGAGCTGTGAAAGTTTCTCATACTTGCCTAGTTGTTGATGACCTTTACAGTTTTGATGAGTATTGATCAGGTATTTTACAGAATGACCCACAAATGGGACTTCACTTATGTTCTTCTCGTAATTAGACTGGAGTTAGGTTTTTGGGGAGGAAGACCACAGAAGTAAAGTGGCATTATCATTAAATCATATCAGTATCATCAAAAGGTATTAAATCATATCATCAAGTCATGATATATCATATCAACATGATTTATCACTCTTGATGTTGACCTTGATAACATTGGCTGAGATAATGTTTGTGAGGTGTCTTCACTCTAAGAAGTGAAAACAGATCTTTTCATTCCTTTCTCCCTGGAATGAAGTCATCATGTACAGTCACATAGGAGTGGGTAGGTATGCTTCCATCCTTGATTATTAATTTGGGATTCTTTTGCATGGGAGATTTGTCTCTTCTCCATTTATTTATTTTTGCTATTATTTATTCATGTCAGTAAATAAAGACTTATGTATATTCATTTTATATTTTGGGTTATAATCCATTACTACTTGATTTATTGTGTTGCTCAAATTGTCCCAGCTTGGGCCACTGGGAACTCTCAGTTGGCTTCTTCGTCCCTTTAACATAGACCTATTATTATGGAGAGTTTTGTTTTGTTTTGTTTTGGCATTTCCTTAGTGTCTGGCACTAAAAGATGGTTCAGATGCCTATATATCCGTCTCCATTCCTAGGATTAGTTATTTCTCCAAGGAACCTGTATTTTTTTAATTAAAAAATGGTATTAGTAACCAAGATCTTAACACAAGGTGAGCTCATTGCTACTGGAGGGTTGTTGCTTTTAGGACTTCTTTTTCTTTTTTTTCTTTGTAAGGGAGGGGCAGAGGGAGAGAGAATCTTAGCAGGCTCCACACCCAGCACAGAGCCCAGTGCAGGGCTCTGTCTCAGAACCCTGAGATCATGACCTGAGCAGAAATCAAGAGTCAGATGCTTTACCAACTGAGCCACCCAGGTGCCCCGCTTCTAGCACTTTTTAAGTGACTGAGCAAGGAAATATGTAAGCACACTAACCTGTACATATACACATACTTATAATATTTCTAATTGTAACCATTTGTATCTATATACAGATGTCACCAGCTAAACTGATGTCACCAACTCTAATCCATTATCCCATGGATCATTCTAGCCTTTCTTCTTGCTTATCTGTACCTGTCACTTCAATAGTGGCTGCCACTATCTGCAACGCTTACTTGTTTAATTCCGTGATACAGGTAGAGTGATGTGAATTTTTAACCCGGACTCCAATAGGAAACAACTTTACTGACTACAGTACCATTGCGTATATACAGTTTCTTTTTGCCTTTAGTCTTACAGGTTTCACTCACTTCCAAAGTTATTTAATTCAGCACCTTATTCCCCACATCTCCTATTTAAGTTGTTCCCATACATTAGTCAAACAGTAAGTTTTATTTTTGGTCACATGCTATATTATATTTTTAGAAACCCAACCTCTTAATTTTTTGGTATATTTTAAGGTTCACTCTATGTTCTATAATTGTATGCACTTGGGAAAATGTATAACTGTCATGTATCCACTATTACAATATCATACATAAACATCACCCTGTGCTTCACCTATTCTCCCCCCAACTCTGAATCTAGGCCAACAGCTGATCTGTTTATCATCTCTGTAATTCTGCTTTGCCAAAATGTTATGTAAGGTCATCTAGCATGCGCCTTTTTCAGGCTGACTTCTTTCACTTAGCAATATGCATTTAAAATTCATCCATGTCTTTGTGTGACTTGATAGCTCATCCCTTTTACCATTGAATAATATTCCATTGTATATAAGTATTCTTACCAGTTTATGGCTTCAGCAGTGTCTGCTCTGGTAAACAATCTCAGCTGTCTTTCCGGATGCATTCACTGTTGATATACAAGTATATCATTATATTTGATTAAGATTCTCTTAATCCTTCTGATTATATTTCCGACTGTATAAAGGATATCCAGAAATAAAACCCCAAATGAAAATAGTGAATAATTTGTAGGTACATTTTATTTAGAGTTATTGAGAACTGACTGTATTATTTTACTGTTGTCCAAGTCCTTTCAAAATATTGATTAGCTGTACTGTTGATAACATAAAATGCAGCTCTAAGATCAAATGCATGCTTTATGATTTCTTTGTTCTGTACCACCCAATTGTTTGTTAACTTGATTTGTTGCTATTTGATTCAATTGCTTAATAAAAAAATCCATGTCACCTACCGGAACCTGGAGTTCCCAGGATTCTTATGCTGACATAGAAATTACTAACAATTTTTACCAACAAGGGCAGCCATATGAAAATTTGTTAAAGATTCATCGAACTCAACTTGCACTTATCTCAATTGATCAATTACACTTACACCAGCAATTTTCACATTTGTTACAATACACACAGAAAAGAAAAATAGCTAAGGGTATAAATTAGTTCATATTTGCTCTAACTACAAACATGAAAGGGAGTACATTAAAGCTAATCATCCTTCTATTACCTTGTCATTGCCACATTTTTACTGATACATGATGTGAAATGTAAAACAGAGAGCTTTGGGAGCACGGTAATAATGGAGTGTGTGAACAATCAGCTTGTCTTCCTGCTTGCTTCAGCATCCTGTTATTTGGGCTATTTAAATCTGGTTTTAAACCGTAGGATTTTGGCCTTTATGAAGAAAAATAAATCTGAGCTTGAGAGTTAGTGAATAATGGAACTTATAAAGTGTTAATATTTTCAAACATTGTATTTTATAAGGATCAGAAATTCACCACCTCAACTGTATAAAACATTAGCTATTTAAGAGATTACATACGTATCTCAAAAATTAGAAATGAAATAGCAACATCTAGTAAAAATTATTAGCAGAAACCAATTTAACTGAAAATATGTGTATTAGTATTCAAACTTCTTGAAAACATAATATTCTTAGGATCACTTTTTGCCAGTAAGTGGAAGCAAGATGAGATTTGTAATAGATGAGATCAAGTAGATAACCAGCAGCCAGACCCTAATAGGACATTGCAAATAGATAGACTTTCATTCTGAATAAAATGGGGAGACATTGGAGGATTCTGAATAAAGCCGCTGTACTTTTCTGTGGGACACTTTGGTTGCTGTTTTGAGAATGGAGTATAGGGGAAGGGATAGGAAGTGGTACGTCAGTTAGAAGCTATTGCTGTTTAATCAAGATGAGAGATGATGGTGGCTCTGACCAAGGAAGTAGTGGTTGAAATGGTGAGGATCAGAATCTGGATATGAGACTGAGATATATAGATAGGTATATAGATATATGTATATTTGGTTGTGGAATCAAATTCAGACTCCATAAGGACATATCTTCATTCTGAAGAAGAATGTTCAGGCAGTGACCATATATGTCTCATTAAATATTTATGTGTAACTTTTCAGCATTCTAGGAATCCCATTTGTTTCTTACTTATGGGTGGAAAAGTAAGTGTCATTTGACAAAAATGTAAGGTAAATATAAAAATAAATACAAAGAAAAAAAGCCATGCAATGATATTCTAACGAGACTATTCTTTTTGAAGGCTCTGTGCCATGAACCCACTCTTTGTTAGAGAAGCAAGTTTTAGAATATGTCTAAAGTTTTGGAATAGGTATGTCCCGTTCAGGACATAGCAGTGCCAAACAATCTTTTAGTATATTCAAAAGAATTGAAAGATGACTTAAAAGAAAGATGGCTTTCTCAACAGGAGATTTTATTTTCATTCATATTATGCTGTCCTACCACCTAAAATCATTTTATGGGCCACATGTGAGATGAATTCTGGTCTATGTGAGTGACTGCCCACAGTATCAGTGGGCAAGTATATGTGGCCCCAGAGTTCTTCATGTGTTTTCCTCTATGTATTCTGCATAGAATTTATCAATGATTTGTGTTAGGATTTCTTTCAGTTCCTTCCCTGGCCTTTTATCAGTCAACTTGTCCTTTGCTTCAGCCTTAGTCATGCTGTATTTGCAGTCTCCTCAGTGGTCTCTAAAAAATTCACTTACTGGGGCACCTGGGTGGCTCAGTCGTTAAGCGTCTGCCTTCAGCTCAGGTCATGATCCCGGGGTCCTGGGATCGAGCCCCGCATCGGGCTCCCTGCTCAGCGGGAAGCCTGCTTCTCCCTCTCCCACTCCCCCTGCTGTGTTCCCTCTCTCACTGTCTCTTTCTCTGTCAAATAAATAAATAAAATCTTTTTTAAAAATCCACTTATTATTTGCTCCTGTATCGTAACCATTTACAGTGAGAAATTAGTCTTAACATTTTTAGTCGACAAAAATCTTGATTTTTTTTATGATAGAATATATTTCATAAGAGGTTATACATTTTTGGTAACTAGTAATCAAATGTAAAATTATGCTTTTTAAAAACCTATTTCCTAACATTTTTTTTTTGTTTTACAAACTGAACTTGAAAAACGGGGTCAATCATGGTTTCCCTCATCTAAGTTTACATATTTCCTATCCCAAAGGCAAATAATGAATTGATTTAGTGAGAACTGACAAACAGAATCTTGAGGTTTTTCTTAACTACAAAAATGTTAGGCTCAAAAGTATATGAAATAAAAATATGGACTCAAAATAAGAAATCTGATACAAGCATTTGTTACTTATTATATTTTGCATTGGGTAATTCAGTTTTTATTAAGTAACCATTTCCCTTCAATTAAGTATTGTTTGCATGTATGAGTATCAGAATCACTTCTTATTGCCTCACATCACTTTGTTCACCATTCAGTAAGACTACCCATCATACTAAAATATATTTTCCTGCTGACGTTTGAATCCAGAAATTGAAATAGATGACTGAAAGATTAAAAATGACTGGAACTATCTCATTAAAAAATGCCAGAATGTTTTAAAATGTTCGTATATTTTTCTCTAAACTAAAAAATCCTTGGGGAGAAATAGTGTCTTACTATTCTGTACCCAGTGCTTAATGCAATGCCTAGTACAAAGTAAATCCCAAATCAGAATTTATTCTCTGTAGTGAACAGTTGTTCATTTAATTGAATGAATACTTAAATAATAGTTGGTGTGTATACACAAAATAATTTAAAGAAATATTGATTTTCCTCCTGACCACATCCAGACTTGTATTACTTTGGGTAAAAAAAAAACCAAAAAAACAAAAAAACTTTGCCTCACATTCATGGTGAATTGAGTTTGCAAAAAAGATAGATCTCTCTTAATTAGCCAAAAAATAAAAATAAAAATAAAAAGAGCCATTTCCCCAGCCATGTGAAATACCATGCATCTTTCATGTTTTCAGAGATAAATGTATTTATTCTAATTACTTCTATACATGAAACTGACAAAACTATAGCCATTTTATCATATGTCATGGTTTTGTGGGTTAGGAATTCAGGCAGGGTTCAGCTGGGTGATTTTTCTATCCTCTGTGGTGTTGTCACACATCTTTCAGTGGGTATTATGATGGCACATGGTCTGAAGGGCCCAAGACAATGAAATTCACAGGTCTGATGCCTTGACAGGGATGGCTCATGTCTCCATCAGGGTAATCTCAGGGTCATCAGACCTCCCATATGGTAGCTTAAGACTTCAAGCATGAGTTTTCCAACAACCAAGCCAAAAGCTGCATAACCTTTGATGCCTTAGCCTCAGAAGTCACTCTGCCACTTCTGCCTTATTTTAATAGTCAAACAGTTACAAGCCTGCCCAGATTCAAAGGGAGGGGACTTACTCTACCTCTCATTGAGAGCAGTGTCAAAGAATTTGCAATGATGTTTTAAAACTGGTGGTTTATCTCTAACATTAGGTAGATCTTCTGAAGTATAATTACCATATTAAACACTCTGATTGCATCAAAATGTTACATATCTGTAAACATAAAATAACATTAGCCAAATTTTGCATCAAGGTATCAAATGTCTTTTATTTTAAAACTGTGCAACCTGAAGTCACATGCTTCTGAATCCTTCCTAGAATACCTGAATTCAAGGTAGAGGATAACGCCAGTCTATACAAAAAAAAAAAGAGTCATGAGAAACCACATTGTGTTGTTGAGCTGTCTGAAGCCGCCGTGACTGCAATTGTGAGCCAAACAAATCCCTAAGCAGTCTTAGACCGTGTTGCAGGGATTATGCAAGAAAGCTTTTCTGCTCATCTCCTTGGGTGAAAGACAGGCTTTACCTATTCATGGGTTTAGGTGGCTCAGCCTAGAAACGTTTGTATGCTTTCTGTATTTCAGCCTAAAGGCATGAGAATAATATACTTTGAATGAGTAGATCTAATGACAGAACAGAGCAAACTGACCACTTTATAAACCAAAGCATTGGGAATGGGTAACGGAAGAGGGAAGAGCTAAATTTGAAATGTTAGACATTATCAGTGGATCTAGGGTAGAAAAAAATTTTGTTTGTAACTCTTAGAGTAATGAGTTGACTCAAAAGGGGAGAAATACAATTATTAATTCTCTCATATGTCTATTCATGGAGAGTTTAATTTAGGATTAATGGTTTGGCCTCTGAAATCAGGGCAGCAGATGGCCTAATGTTCAAATAATGGGTCCATTTACCATCACTGTGTCCTTGGGCAAGTTCCATAACCCATCCGACTTGCATTTGTTTCACCAATTGAATGGAGATGGAAATAGCATAAAGTTGATGGGATTTTGATTAAATAAATTATATAATATATGTATTAAGAAAAAGAAAAGCAGTCTCTGATATCCAGGAGCTAGTCTGGTCCTATCAGCGAAGCCTTGGTGTTGCTACACATTATTTGGGCACTCACTGCTAGACCCTATTATTCTACTGTTGAACATAAACAATTTTAGAGAATATCAACATCAGACAAGGCCACTCTGTGGTCATGATGGCCCAAGACAAAAACAATGCCACTCCATTATCAAGTCTAAGAACTGATCGAATATGAATATTGTCCAAGGCACCAAATACCAGCCTATTCTCCCAGCTAGTATGAATGGCTGCTGTGGTTTTGTTTTGTTTTGTTCTGTTTTTAACCAAATACAGCTTTAGCCTTCCTTTATTAGTTCACCTTTCTTAAAGGTAAGGTTTATTGAGAATGCTCATCATAGAACTATCCCTGATTTCTGACATCCCTCAACCCAGTGCAAGCCCCAGCTTCTTTGGGCCCCGCCCCAAGCCAACCAGAGCACAAATCCTATAATAGGTCCTACCCACCACGATTTTACTGAGATATCCCATGCTTCCCCATGGTGTGCATTCTCCTGTGCTGTGAATAATAAACTGACTTTTCCAAGTGTAGGCAGGTTTCTGGTGGTTTTTGATTGGAGGACTGTGTGTAGAGTGCTTAATGGAGTAATTATCAATAAATGTTAGCTGCTATTATTGCTAGTAGCAGATTTGGCATGATTAATACTGTAGCTTCCTTTTTCCTTCCTTCTTTCTGTCCGTGAGAATATGTCACACATAGATTATGTACCATGACCTGTAGTTACAGGAAAGATAGTGTTTTAGGATGTGATGCTTGAACATGGTAGGTAGTATGAGCAAGAGGGAACTTACTAGGACAGAAAAGGTAAGGAATGGAACTGTGTATCAGGCATGGGATTATATAAGCACATGATGTGTATTAGGGACACTGGAAGTCTGCCCTGAATATTTTTTTACCAGGAAAATTTTCAGTTGAAAGACTTCATCTGATATATTAAGAACACTAATTGTAGTCAATGAATTACAAATAACTACATAGACTAAATGATAGTCTGTTGCTTTTTCTAGAAACAAAGTTAGTTCTAATTAAAAATTTATGGTAATTTATGTTTGGGGAATTTGAAGGCAGTTCAAAGTCAATGGCAATTTATCCTACTACATGATCAGTATCATTGATTATGTAATCAGCATATTAGCAAATGCATTCAAAATTTCCTAATATTCATGCAGCTTTAAAGCTTTACTAAGAGGCATAGTTAAATTACATTGAAAAGAATAGGATGTTCTTAATTGGGGCATTCCAGGGAATGTACTAGTTTGCATAGTTAGATGGTTTTCAAATAGTTTGCATAAGTTAAACAATCTAAGACATGTTAAACACTATGCCAACACATCTTTAGTGGAAAGTAAAATATTTTAAAACGTGGTATATTTATAATGGCACATGGCTGTCACAGTGGTGAAGTTTTGATATATATGGTTTAAAAAGCTCCCCATTTGATTCACACCTCCAAATCCTTAACATTAGATTTGTGGAAACAATACTGGATTGGACGCAAACCCACCTGAATTTTTAGTCCTGACCCTGATACTTACACTTGGGGCAGCTTTAGCCATTTTGTTAAACTCTCTGCGTCTTAGATTTCTTAACTGAAAAATTAAGATTGTGGTATTCAATATGCATACTGATCACAACTGAGAAAAAGAATTGTATTCTCAGGATTTAGTGTTGCCTACTTAAAGACTAGTTATCTTTCTCTAAAAAATAGAAGCATGTGAGATTTTAAGATTGTCGGCTACCTTGATCACTATAAATTCATGTTCCCATCTGACCAGCATCAGCAATATTCTTGACCTAAGTGACACTTAACAGGATTCTAAGAAATTTAGTGCATCCTTGGAGGCCCAGAGATCCAGACTGAAAACACTTTATTACAAAGCTGTAAAGTCTTTTTCATGAGATAGTAAGCTCCTTGGTGGTAGGGAGTTAATCTTTGCATCACTACTATTCAGTTTAGTGCAACACTTATTGTAGACAATCCATGTTTTTTTTTAAAGCACAGAATTGCCAACTTTAGGTCCGTTATGGATCATGTACTCTAATTACCTTGTTACTAGATTGACTTTTTTGATCTATCTGAACTCCACTTTCCTATTGTTCATCTTTGTCCAATATCCTGGAAAAAGTTCTTCTCTACTTCACTGGTGGTAGCCTAAATAGTTAACAGGATATAGCATGACCTATTGCAGTGTGTCCATGGATTGATGGTTTGGGATGAGTCCAGTGAAACCAATCCCCAGGCCATAAATTTCAGTCCACAGATGTTTGGTGGCCTTTTATAAAGTTGAAGGTGAGCTGCTTGAGGACCCATTTTCTCCGTACCTATCTCCTTGTTTAAAAACGCATCATTTTTCAAAAAGGACTTTTGAAACTTCTTTATAAATCATCCTGAGCAAAAAAGGCATATAGGTGCTCCCTGGTCCCACTCGACAAACGCAAGTTGTCTAACACCATCCAGTTCTGAAAGCCATTGGTGAATGCGAATTTGTTTTTGGTTTCCTCCTCCAGACTAATTTTGTTCTTGTGAAACATCTGTTTAGCTTTTAATCTCCTGGACTAACAGATCATTACTCATTTGTTTATGGACCAAATGATTCACATCAGTGTAAGTAACTCCTGTAATATTGTTCTCTCAATTGAGTGACTCTTCAACAAAGCAATAATGAATAGGATGTGTAACTTCGGCTAATCTTGTTTATTGTTTGTAGACCATGCCAGCGCTTTCAGTTTATTATGATTTCTGGCAGGAAAACAGGACTTGCAGCCTTCCAGCTACAGATAAGCTTACATTCTTAAGAATCTTGGTAGACATATTTAAATATAACACTCAAAGCTGCAGAAGTTCTTCATTCCACTAGCAGCTCCTAAAGTCTTTATAGTTCTATTTTGCTTTTAGAAATTATAGCTAAACCATAACATTTGGCCACTGTCCTATTGGAGCCCAATGTTCTGTACTCTGGCCAACCTTATCCATTTTAAGTAAGACTCCCTGATGAGATGAATTAGGTTTTATATTTCAAGATTGGCGTTCACCGCAAAATGCTATATGCCTTTTGTCCCCCAAAGATACTAAGAGTTCTCTCAGATCCTTCCATTCCTTTATTTAAACAATATATTTATGTTATTTTCAAGACCAACATTGGTTTGAGTTATTTAAAAAATAAATAAAATAGATTAATCAAAGTGGTAATTGGAAAAAAAAATAATTTTGTGCATTCTAATATTTCCAGCAGAAAAACTTGCATACTCAGTCCACTGATAAATTATCCAATGTATATAAAGCTCTAAATTGTTTATAATGCATTGAGGGAATAACATTAACATAGATACTTCATCGCCCCTGTTTTATACTGCTGTGTTGACTCCATTTGTATGAAATATCAGAACAGAAGAGTAGCTCCCTCTCTGAGATATTTTGAAAGAAAACTTCTTGGGTTGATGGAAATGTTCCATAGTTTGGTCTTGCTGACAGTTACGAGGGTTTATGCATTTATAGAGTTTCACCAAACTGTAAACTTTTTAAATTTACATTTTTAACAAAATAATATTACTTTTAAAACTGCCAAAAAAGAATAACGTTCAAATCAAGCCTTTTAATACAGATTTATAACATACAGAGAACAATCCTAATATTTAAATATTCCATATTTGTGCATTGTCTTTAATTTATAAGAAGAGAATTTTGAATAAATAATTAAAATGTTTGTTGCAGGCCCACTATGGGATAGGTACTCTTGGGACTGAGGATAAACAACCAGTGAGCAAAAGCGGACACACACTCATCATTCTCATGGAGTTTATAGTTTAGACAGATCTTGAGGAATGAGGACGAGATTCAGGATTCCGAGATGTAGAGAAAAGGATATCCTGAAAGGGGAAAATAATGTCCATTCTTGCTGCAACATTAATGCAGATACTAAGCACCTACCAGAACTTGAACTCATTAAAGAACGGACCTACGTCTTAGGGTTTACTGAGCCCCACATGTGTATGCCAGGGCCCGGCACAGAAAACATTCCCTGTGTATTTGTCAAAAGAAGCCATGACTGCATGAGTGACAGAGACAAAGCTCTCCTAAAATACAATGGAATAATTAAAGACATTTCAATACAAAGCATCATTTGATAAAGATCTTTTAAATACATGACCGATATACAGAAATCAGATTAAAATGACCTACTTATCTCATGTGTGCCTTAAAGTTCCAGAAATTCTTTTCAGCAATGATTCCAAAGGCCAGCTGGAAATGCTTAGTGGCCAAAACCTGCATGAGCCTCGAATAGACACAGGAAAAAGAAAACCTGAGAGGGGTTGTGTGCAAGAACATTGGGATTGGGCCTGTGTTTTCATGGTTTTAATCCATCATAACCCAGGAGAAGACAACTCTTTGGAGCATTAACAAATGTTAGACACTCTTTGCTTTGTGTATAAAAGCACTTCACACCTCTGCCCCCTTTAGAGGAGAAGCCGATTCGATCCCAGCTTGGAAAGCTCAGAAACCCATAGAACAATATTAACGATTTCCAAGTCTTTGGTGCAGGAACAAAAATAAAATGAAGGTGAAGCTGGGCCCTGAAGGAGTTTGTCGAGTTAATGAATGATGGCCTCCTTCCATCTTCTGATATTCAGTTGAGTCACAGCAGATGGGCAGGGGCTCCATGGGAAAAATGAATTATGCACATCAGACTGTTGCTACATTTCTCACAATCACATTTTCATCACTTCACCTGTTGTATATCTGGGGCTGATTAGTTATGCATCTCATCTCATATTGGCAGTCCTGGTTCAGAGATCATCTTTAATTGGTTTTTCCCTCCCGAATGTGAATCTGTTAAAGATTTTTGTCTATTTGTTCCCTCATCTGACAAAGCGTGTACCTTGAATTATTTTGGAGAGGCTGATGATGATGGTTATAACATTAACATTACTTGAGGAGCTCAGGTGGAATAATTTGTGAGAAAGGTATAGTTTAAGGGGGGAGGCTATATTTCACAAGACTTTGCTTAAACAGAAACAACGGAGTCGGCAGAAGTTACCATATCAGGGTTAGATCAGGCATTAGATTAAGTTCTTGCTAAAAGGCACATTCACTTGCTTTTTCTTTGACATCTGCACAGTTAAACACATCATTTTCTCTTCTTGTAACTTTAAGATCAGATAAGCATTTAATCATCAAGGGAAGCAGGATTGTGTCGTTGGAAAGACCTTAGTTTGGTGTTTAGGTCTGATTTTGGATGCTTATTTATTGTGTAGTTGTAGGCAAGCTATTTTACCTTTCTAAACCTCAATTTCTGAATAATACTTCCACCTCTAAAAGGTTGATGAGAAGATAAGGCAAAAGTGCATGAGTAAAGTCCCTTACGATACTTAGAGGGAAAAAAAAGGACAGAGAAAAAGAACAGATCCATTCAATAAAAGGTCGTTGAACCTGGAAGGATGTAGTGGAAAGTGAATTGGACAAAATAAAAGTCAGTCCTTATCTGGGCCTTTTCTTCAATATTAGAGGAAACAAATACATCTATGGAACACTTTTTTTATGACATAGAATCAGTACATGTAAACAGGTAAATATTATAATGATCTTGTTGAAACAAAGATAAGAGTTTCAGATCCCTACCCGTTTGGCTCTCTCCCTCTCTCTACCAGCCACTGCACTCTGACACTTTGACCAAGCAATTTCCAAGATCCTTTTCATCTCTGGAGTCCTATGAGAAAATAATAATGCATCAGTATTTTTAAAAAATGCTTTGAAATGTAGAAAAACCAAAAACCTCACATTGGCCAGAGTCCAACCAGGAGAACAGCAGCCACTAGAAGTACCGAAGTCACAGTAGATAAAGTGCTGGGAATTTGTTATATGGGTGATGGAATTGCTAAGAAGCCAGAAGATGACTCCGGTACAACCCAGAGATTAGCAAAAGCAAAAACCCTATGCCATCCTAGGCAGGAGGAACCAAGAGAAGGACAGGATTCAAGTGGAAACACTGAAGTAGTTGTGATGCTACACAGACCCAGCCTGAGGCAGAGAAAGAGAGAAATCCTTGGATGTCCTATTCCTCCTACCCTCCAGTCTCTCAGTAACCAGTCTCTTGGTTCAATCTCTGAACACAGCTAAAAGTCAGCTGATCTGAGCCTGCAGAGATCAGCTCCTCTGTCACCCAGGGAACGGCAGAAAAGGAGCGAGAAATAGATCTGAGGGCAAACAGGTCACAGGCTGGCCCAGATCAACTGATCCATTAAAGGTAGAAAAGTATTATTTATTACAGACTTTAGTTAAATGAATGAGTTACCCCAAGGCCTCCCACATCAACTCCTAGTGGTCACCTCATGCTTATGCATTACCAGCTGGGTAAACACATCTAGACAATGCCACCACATTTACTGCTCTTTTGCTGTCATTATATTGTGGTTCAGGAATAAGCCCATGCACTCATAGAATATTGGTTGATGATTATCTCTCATAACTTGTTTATATTTATTTTTATTCTGTAACATACTAACATTACAGGACAATGGGGTTTAAACAAACAAACAAAAAAGATTTATTCATTGTAGAGAAACTGACGGTGCACCAGGATGATGAGGGAGGAGTGGAGGGAGAGGAAGAGAAAGTCTCAAGCAGACTCTGTGCTGAGTGTGGAGCCTCAAGTGGGGCTCGATCTCACGACCCTAAGATCACAACCTGAGCTGAAACCAAGAGTTGGGCGCTCAATCGACTGTGCCACCCAGGTGCCCCACAAGGCAATGGTTTTTTAAAATTGTTTTGAGCAACATTAATATAAGGGCAAAAATAATATCTCGTGATTGTGGATCCATTAATTTTTAAATTCTTTTTGTCCAAATCCTCTCCTCCCCATTCATTGTTTAGGAATGCACACTATTATCTGAAGTGTTCTGATAAGTCCTGCAATTAAAAAGTCTAATTTAACCTAGGTTTTCTGATCAGAGTCAATGAAAAATTTTTGGTTTTTTTTTCAGAAGCACCATTTAACCTAACCTGGATCTACCCTTCTGTGGTACGGGGACTATAAGTGTAAAACATCTTTAGAAAACTTTTACTCGACACTTTCTTGCTTGAAGTACCTACATGTTAGAAACTCAGTTTTACATAAGATCTTCTGTTCCACTTTTGATCAATGTAAAATTTTGGAAGTAATTTCTTTTATCTTCCAATCACTGGTTTTGTCTTCTTGAAACAAGTTAAAGGACTAGTAAATGGAAAATAGGTATTTTTAAGTATCTTGTGAATGAAATCTGTCATGTGCCCACCTTACGTGTCTCATTTAAATCTCAACATCACTACTTTCTCCTTCAAACTCTCAAATACTTGGTGTTTTATTCAACATTCTGGCAATTTCCATGGAAATGTTACTGTTCTCAGTATCCCTTCTAATAGATGATTTTCAGATGCTCATACCATGTCAGCTGGGTTCTTACTAACAAAAAGTGAAATTGAACAATCCTTCCATTTCTCTCATTTAAAAATGTTAATTTCACAAAGTTGGTGTGAGAAACACATTGTGGAGTTACATATCAATATTATCAGCCAAACTAACAAAAGGAAACATAGGCTGTGGAAATGTGGAAGAGCCCATGTCTCCTATTCCATATAAGTCAGAGTCAGAGATGGGTGAGATTCAGGAAACCTGATTGTTAGATTGTTTAACTAATTTCCATGAAATTTGTGTCTGTCAAAATGGGCAGTACAATAGATATTCAACAGATATTTCCTGTCCCCATGCTAGAGCTTCTGGCATTTCCCCTTATTTTAGGATAACTGCTATAGTAAGCTACTGTTTCTCATGAGGGGTGTCATGTCTTTGATTCTGCTGAGGAGGCTAAAAGTTAAAATCAGCACTTCTCTACATATTCTCCTTCTGCCCTCACCCCTGTCGTCTATCAGGACATGATACCTAGGTTCAATTGATTTCCACTTTATTTTTTTTTAAGATTCTATTTATTTATTTAATTGACAGAGAGAGAGAGAGAGAGAGACAGCGTGAGAGGGAACACAAGCAGGGGGAGCGGGAGAGAGAGAAGCAGGCCTCCTGCTGAGCAGGAAGCCCGATGCGGGGCTTGATCCCAGGACCCTGGGATCATGACCTGAGCCGAAGGCAGTTGCTTAACCAACTGAGCCACCCAGGTGCCCCTCCACTTTATTTTGCATGGCCGTTTCACTTATTGACCATGAATGACCGTCTGGTTCAGACTAAGCAAAACTTTGGGAATATTCCAGAACTAAGAAATACGGTCCCAGCTCCCAGACTAAACTCAGAGGAACTCAGGCAAAAGTCACAAATTTAAGTTCTGAGAACTGGAATAAAATAGGAGTATTAAAAATCAAAGTTATGATGAAGACAGTGCTGATTTGGGGGGTCAATATATGGTGGCTATAAGTAAAAGTTTCTATTACGTGCTATTTTTCTTGAAAGTATTGCCTGTATTTTCTAATACCTAGGCACTGATATACCTAAGTATATTCTGAAAGGTAGAGGGCAGTTGACTATTACTCTATAAATGTGAGTAATCATGAGCAAATTAGAAAATTATTCATCTAGGTGTTGAAGTGTGATATGTGTGTGGGTGTATGCGTGTGCATGAATTGGACCCATCTTATACAATACACAAAATTCAACTTGATATGGATTGAAGACTTAAACACAAGACCTGAAATCATAAAACTTTTACAAGAAATATAGGGGAAAAGCTCCCTGACATTGATCTTGGCAGTGATTTTTTGGCTGTGACACCAAATGCATAGGTAACAAAAGCAAAAATAAGCAGGTGAGACTACATAAAACTAAAAATCTTCTGCACAGCAAAGGATACAATTGATGGAATGAAAAGACGAACCATGGAATGGAGGAAAATATCTACAAATCATGTATCTGTTAAAGGATTAGTATCCAAAATATATTAAGAACTTCTACAAATCAATAGCAAAACAAAACAAAACAAAACCCCAAAAGCTAACTCTATTTTAAGAAATCGGTCAAAGGACCTGATAGACATTCCTCCACAGAAGACATGGAAATGGCCAACAGGTAGATGAAAAGGGGGTCTCACTAATCATCAGGGCGATGTACATTGAAACCACAATGATCACCTCATACCTATCTAAAAAAAAAAAAAAAGCAAAGCTATTATTAAGGACATAAAGATAATAAATGTTGGCAAGATGTGGGGAAAAGGTTGCCCTGGTATACTGTTGATGGGAATGTAAATTGGTATATCCATTAGAGAAAGAGTATGGAAATGCCTCAAAAATTAAAAATAGGACTACCATATGATCTAATAACCCTTCTTCTGGGTATTTATCCAAAAGGTTTGAAATCAGGATCTCAAAAAGATACCTGCACCCCCTTGTTCACTGCAGCATTATTCACAATAGCCAAGGTATGGAAACAACCAAAGTGTCCATGGATGGGTGAATTAATAAAACATGATATATACATATAATGGGATATTATTCAATCTTCAAAAGAAGAAGATCCTGCCATTTATGACAAAATGGATTAACCTGAAAGACAACATGCTGAGTGAAATAAGACAAATACAGAAAGACAATTACTGTATGATCTCACTTATTTGTGGAGTCTAGTAAAGTTAAACTCATTGGAGCAGAGGATAGAATGATGGTTGCCAAGGGTTGGGGGAGGGGTGAATGGGGCAGCTATAGTCAAAGGTGCTATGGTCAAAGTTTCAGTTATAAAAGATAAATAAGTTCTGGAGCCCTGCTGTACAGCACGGTGCCCGTAGCCAGCACTGCTGCATTGTATACTTAAATTTTGCTAAGAGAGTAAATCTTAAGTATTCTTACTACTTCTATGACTACTAAATGAGGCAGGAGGAAACTTTGGGTGGTGGTAGGTGACGTTGATGATGGTAACATTTGCACAGGTGTATACTTATCCATAAGCTCATGGAATTGTATATATCAAATATGTAGTCTTCTTTACCTGTCAATCATACCTCAATAAAGTGGTTTAAAAATGCATACCTCATATAGGCCTTTGTGAACAATTAAGAAAGGCACTCCAGGTATCCACGTAACAAATTTAGCTGGCAACTTACTTTGTACTGTCTTTATCTACCAGACGCAACCCTAGGCACAGGGTTTCACTGTATTTCACTTATGACAATCATACTTTTTAAAGTTGAGGAAACTGGGGCTCAGAAGGGCCTCATTAACTAATGTTGACATTTTCTAGCTGAGTAACTTAGGACGGAGGAGCCTAAGAATGTAGCTACAGTCACTGACGGCAGTGCTGATTAAATCATAAAATGGAAGAGCCATTGTTTTCATATAACACCCAGTTATACGAAAACAATGGATCATGGATCACCACATCAAAAACTAATGATGTATTGTATGGTGACCAACATAACATAATAAAATTTAAAAAAAAATGGAAGAGCCAGATGGTACATTTTGCTGTTCACTAATTCTGTAAACTACAGGTGCCTTGTGAGGTGGAAATACATAGCTACAGTGACAAGAGCTTATGTATGTCTGCTTCTTTAAAAAAAAAAAATTATTTATTAGAGGGAGAGAGTGCATGCATGAGCAGGGGGCTGGGGGGGGCGGTAGGGGGTGGTGGGAAGGGCAGAGGGAGAGGAAAAGGCAGACTCCCCACTGAGCATGGAGCCTGACGTGGGACTCCATCCCAGGACCCTGAAATCATGACCTGAGCCAAAGTCAGATGCTTAACTGATTGAACCACCCAGGGGCCCCTGTATGTGCTTCTTGATGGTACTTTGGACTAAAGAGCCCCTGCAAAGAACAAAGCTTTGTGGAGATATTAGTAGATTCTAAAAATTCCTTTTCCAAAGGGTGGTTGGCCATAATGCATGGCTTACAGGTGTTTAGAGAGCATAAATTGAGGAAGTGAGAACCTTACCTAATAGGAGTCTTGGAAGATTGTTATTTTATAGAAAATGTAAAACCTACTCTCCTCAATTTCACCAAAATTTTCTCAGTTTTAGAACTAAAAGTCCTGTGTTCCAGAACACCCTCAGTCTTAGACAAACCAGGACACATGGTTGATCAATATAATCCAGAATGGGATATTTGGGTCATAAGTACATAATCTCATCAGAAGGAAAACTAAGTTTTCTCGTATTTCCATAGTCACCCATCTTTATTCTTTTTTTTTTTTTAATTTTATTATGTTATGTTAGTCACCATACAATACATCATTAGTTTTTGATGTGGTGGTCCACAATCCATTGTTTTCGTATAACACCCAGTGCTCCATGCAGTACGTGCCCTCCTTAATACCCATCACCGGGCTAACCAATCCCCCCAACCCCCCCAAAATCCTGTTTGTTTCTCAGAGTCCATAGTCTGTCATGGTTCATCTCTCCCTCTGAATTCCCCCCGCTTCATTTTTCCCTTCCTTCTCCTAATGTCCTCCATGCTATTCCTTATGTTCCACAAATAAGTGAAACCATATGACAATTGACTTTCTCTGCTTGACTTATTTCACTTAGCATAATCTCCTCCAGTCCCATCCATGTTGATGTAAAAGTTGGGTATTCATCCTTTCTGATGGCTGAGTAATATTCCATTGTATATATGGACCACATCTTCTTTATCCATTCATCTGTTGAAGGGCATCTCGGCTCTTTCCACAGTTTGGCTATTGCGGACATTGCTGCTATGAACATTGGGGTGGATATGGCCCTTCTTTTCACTACATCTGTGTCTTTGGGGTAAATACCCAGGAGTGCAATTGCTGGGTCATAGGGTAGCTCTATTTTTAAATTTTTGAGGAACCTCCACACTGTTTTCCAAAGTGGCTGTACCAACTTGCATTCCCACCAACAGTGTAAGAGGGTTCCCCTTTCTCCATAACCTCTCCAACATTTGTTGTTTCTTTCCCTATCCATTTTTACCATTCTAACTGGTGTAAGGCGGTATCTCAATGTGGTTTTGATTTGAATTTCCCTGATGGCTAATGATGATGAACATTTGTTCATGTGTCCGTTAGCCATTTGTATGTCTTCTTTGGAGAAGTGTCTGTTCATGTCTTCTGCCCATTTTTTGACTTGATTATTTGTTTTTTGGGTGTTGAGTTTGAGAAGTTCTTTATAGATCTTGGATACCAGCCCTTTATCTGTAGTGTCATTTGCAAATGTCTTCTCCCATTCTGTGGGTTGCCTCTTTGTTTTGTTGACTGTTTCCTTTGCTGTGCAGAAGCTTTTTATCTTGATGAAGTCCCCAAAATTCATTTTTGCTTTTGTTTCACTAGCCTTTGGAAATGTATCTTGAAAGAAGTTGCTGTGGTCAATGTCAAAGAAGTTACTTTGATGGATTCCTGTCTCACACTGAGGTCTTTCATCCATTTTGGGTTTATCTTTGTGTAGGGTGTTAGAGAATGGTCGAGTTTCATTCTTCTACATGTGGCTGTCCAATTTTCCCAGCACCATTTATTGAAGAGACTGTCTTTTTTCCATTGCATATTTTTTCCTGCTTTGTCAAAGATTAATTGACCATAGAGTTGAGGGTCCATATCTGGGTTCTCTATTCTGTTCCATTGATCTGTATGTCTGTTTTTGTGCCAGTACCATGCTGGCTTGGTGATCACAGCTTTGTAATATAGCTTGAAATCGGGCAACGTGATGCCCCCAGCTTTGTTTTTCTTTTTCAACATTTCCTTGGCGATTCGGGGTCTTTTCTGATTCCATACAAATTTTAGGATTGTTTGTTCCAGCACTTTGAAAAATGTCATTGGAATTTTGATCGGGATGGCACTGAAGGTATAGATTGCTCTGGGTAGCATAGACATTTTAACAATGTTTATTCTTCTGATCCATGAGCATGGAATATTTTTCCATCTTTTTGTGTCTTCTTCAATTTCTTTCATGAGTGTTCTGTAGTTCCTAGTATATAGATCCTTTGCCTCTTTGGTTAGGTTTATTCTAAGGTATCTTATGGTTTTTGGTGCTATTGTAAATGGAATCGTTTCTCTAATTTCTCTTTCAACAGTTGCATTGTTAGTGTATAAGAAAGCAACTGATTTCTGTGCATTGATTTTGTATCCTGCCACATTACTGAATTGCTGTATGAGTTCTAGTAATTTGGGGGTAGAGTCTTCTGGGTTTTCCACATAAAGTGTCATGTCATCTGTGAAAAGAGAGAGTTTGACTTCTTCTTTGCCAATTTGAATACCTTTTATTTCTTTTTGTTGTCTGATTGCTGTTGCTAGGACTTCTAGTACTATGTTGAACAATAGTGGCGAGAGTGGGCATCCTTGACATGTTCCTGATCTTAAGGGAAAGGCTCTCAGCTTTTCCCCATTGAGGATGATATTTGCTGTGGGTTTTTCATAGATGGATTTTATGAACTTGAGGAATGTTCCCTCTATCCCTATACTCTGAAGAGTTTTAATCAGGAAAGGATGTTAGATTTTGTCAAATGCTTTTTCTGCATCAATTGAGAGGACCATATGGTTCTTCTCTCTCCTCTTATTAATGTGTTCTATCACATTGATTGATTTGGAATGTTGAACCACCCTTGCATCCCGGGGATAAATCCCACTTGGTCATGGTGGATGATCCTTTTAATGTATTGTTGGATCCTATTAGCTAGGATTTTGTTGAGGATTTTGGAAACCATATTCATCAGGGATATCAGTCTGAAATTCTCCTTTTTGATGGGGTCTTTGCCTGGTTTGGGGATTACGGTAATGCTGGCCTCATAGAATGAGTTTGGAAGTTTTCCTTCTGTTTCTATTTTTTGAAACAGCTTCAGGAGGATAGGTATTATTTCTTCTTTGAATGTTTGGTAGAATTCCCCAGGGAATCCATCAGGCCCTGGACTCTCTTTTTGGGAGGTTTTTGATCACTGCTTCAATCTCGTTACTGGTTATTGGCCTATTCAGGTTGTCAATTTCTTCCTGTTTCAGTCTTGGCAGCTTATAGGTTTCCAGGAAGACATCCATTTCATCCAGATTGCTGAGTTTATTGGCATATAGTTGTTGATAATAATTTCTAATAATTGTTTCTATTTCCTTGGTTTTAGTCATGATCTCTCCCCTTTCATTCATAATTTTATTAATTTGGGTCCTTTCTCTTTTCTTTTGGATAAGTCTGGCCAGTGGTTTATCGATCTTATTAATTCTTTCAAAGAACCAGCTTCTAGTTTTGTTGATCTGATCTGTTTCTGGTTTCTAATTCATTGATCTCTGCTCTAATCTTAACTATTTCTCTTCCACTGCATGGCTTAGGCATCTTTTGTTGCTTTTTTCTCTAGTTCTTTAAGGTGTAGAGTTAGTTGGTGAATTCGGGATTTTTCTATTTTTTTGAGTGAGGCTTGGATGGCTATGTATTTCCCCCTTAGGACTGCCTTTGCAGCATCCCATAGGTTTTGGACCGATGTGTTTTCGTTCTCATTGGTTTCCATGAATTGTTTAAGTTCTTCTTTGATTTCCTTGTTGACCCAAACATTCTTGAGCAGAGTGGTCTTTAGCTTCCAAGTGTTTGAATTTCTGCCAATTATTTTCTTGTGATTGAGTTCCAGTTTTAAGGCATTATGGTCTGAGTATATGCAGGGAATAATATCAGTCTTTTGGTATCGGTTGAGACCTGATTTGTGACCCAGTATGTGGTCTGTTCTGGAGAAAGTTCCATGTGTGCTCGAGAAGAATGAGTATTCTGTTGTTTTAGGGTGGAATGTTCTGTGTATATCTATGAAGTCCATCTGGTCCAGTGTATCATTCAAAGCTCTTGTTTCCTTGTTGATTTTCTGCTTAGATGATCTGTCCATTGCTGAGAGTGGAGTATTGAGGTCTCCTACAGTTAATGTATTGTTATCAATATGACTCTTTATTTTGGTTAACAGTTGGCTTATGTAGATGGCTGCTCCCATGTTGGGGGCATAGATATTTACAATCGTTAGATCTTCTTGTTGGATAGACCCTTTAAGAATGATATAGTGTCCTTCTGTGTCTCTAACTACAGACTTTAGTTTAAAATCTAATTTGTCTGATATAAGAATTGCTACCCCAGCTTTCTTTTGAGGTCCGCTGGCATGGAAGATGGATCTCCATCCCTTCACTTTCAGTCTGGATGTATCTTTAGGTTCAAAATGAGTCTCTTGTAGACAGCATATGGATGGGTCCTGTCTTTTTATCCAGTCTGCAACCCTGTGCCGTTTTATGGGAGCATTTAGGCCATTCACGTTGAGGGTGATTATTGAAAGATATGAATTAATTGTCATCATGTTGCCTGTGAAGACGTTGTTTTTTTAGATTGTCCCTGTAAATTTCTGTTGTATATCACTCTTGGGGTCTTTCTCCTTTTATAGAACCCCCCTTAATATTTCTTGCAGGGCCGGCTTAGTGGTCCCATATTCTTTCAGTTTCTGCCAGTCTTGGAAGCTCTGCATCTCTCCATCTATTCTAAATGACAGCCTTGCCGGATAAAGTATTCTTGGCTGCATGTTCTTCTCGTTTAGTACCCTGAATATGTCTTGCCAGGCCTTTCTGGCTTGCCAGGTCTCTGTGGATAGGTCTGACATTATTCTGATGTTCCTCCCTCTGTACGTAAGGAACCTCTTCCCCCTAACTGCCCTTAAGATGGTTTCCTTGGTTCTAAGATTTGCAAGTTTTACTATTACATGCCGGGGTGTTGGCCTGTTTTCCTTGATCTTGGGAGGGGTCCTCTCTGCCTCTAGGACACGAATGTTTGTTTCATTCCCCAGATTAGGGGAGTTCTCAGCTTCGATTTGCTCAAATATATCTTCTAGTCCTCTCTCTCTCTCTCCACTCCCTCCGGGATTCCAATAATTCTGACATTGGAATGCTTCATGGTGTCACTTATTTCTCTGATTCTATTTTCATGGATTCTGAGTTGTTTTTCCCTGGCCTCATCTTTTCCCTTTTTATCTATTATATTGTCTTCCAGGTCGCTTATTCTCTCTTCTGCCTCAGTTACCCTAGCTGTTAGATTATCTAGATTGGATTGGATCTCATCGATAGCATTTTTAAGTTCTGCCAATTCAGCTTTTATTTCTGCCCTTAGAGACTCTATGTTGCCATTAATTGATTTCTCCATTCTAGCTGTTGTCTTCACAATTGCTAGGCTGAATTCCATCTCCGACATCTTGGTTATATCTGCATCCATTTGTAAATCTGTGGCATAAGTCATAATCTCTGAGTCTTTCCTATTTTGGGGGTTCCTCCTCCTAGTCATTCTGTTGATGGGTGGTTGAGGGAATGTATAGAGTCCAAATCATTGACCATAACCCAAGCAAGATGCACCTGTTTTCTAGGGACCTTAGGGTTGCTGGCCTCTTGTTTTCTCAGCCTGTCTTCTGGGGGAGGGGCCTGCCACACTGTTACTCAGGCAACCCTGTTTGTACAGAGTTGCCCTGCTCCCTGTGGTGGGGTATGGGCTCAGTGGAAACCGGTTTTTTGGGGCTTTTGTTCCCTGGCGGCTTTCCGTGTCTCTTCGAGAGTCAGAGCAGAAGAGACCATTTCCAACCCTCTGCCTCAGAGCAGAGAGATCACAGTCTGTTCTTCAGTGAGCTCTCCAGGCCACACTGTCTCCGTTTCTGTCCGTGCTGCTATAAACTGCAGTGTCCTGGGTTGTGCGTCCCTCAGAAGCGCTCCCAGTCCTGCCTCCAGGTCAGGGCAAGTCTCTGCCCTTTGTGCTTCTAAAACCACCAGCCGCTCCCAGTTCACACGCGTGACCGCACTGCTCGGGTTTCTGTCCCAGGGGCTGCCCTAAAGTCCTTTACCTGCCGCTACCGGTCTGCGAGCCTGTGCCCCGTCCCCAGTGTGCAAGGCTGTCACTCACCCGCGGTGTAGGATCCCCATGGCCAGGCTCCCTCCCGCTGCCGTTTATCCTCCGAAATCTGCCCACGCAATCATGGCTTCCCGCTCTGTACCTTGAAACTAACTGCCGCGATATTCTGTCTGTAGAGATCCGGATCTATTTTTTTATATCTCAGGCTGATTTCGTGGGTGCTCAGAGTGGTCTGGTAGATATCCAGCTCAATTCCCGGGACCAGTTGGAATAGGGTCCCTTACTCCTCCTCCATCTTTTCTCTCCTCTCACCCATCTTTATTCTTAATTAAACTTACGGGTTTGGAGTCTGGATAGCTTTATAATCGCATGCCGTTCTCTGCCAAATAAAGACTGAATCTCTTAGTTCCTTCAGGATTTCGTTGTTATTGTTCCTGTTTCTCGTCTTAGTGTATTTGGAATACCAAGTTGATATTAAAGGTTATTGTACTTCTCTTTGGCTTTACAAGGGCAAAATCTTTCCCAAGGCCTCCTTGGAAGTCATAATAGGCATAGAGAGTTTTCTGAATTTAATGATTTGTTGTTCAGAAACTGGTAGTGTTAATGTTGTGGCCATGATATGGCCTTGCAAACAGATCCAGTAGTTGAACATTGAAAAATGAATTTTGTTCTTGACTTTTTAATCAACTTGTATCTCTAGCTTCCTTTGAGTAAAGAGGTTAGTTGGTGTGGGGTAGTCAGGTCTGTTTTTCTATGAAAAAAAGCTGCCTGTTACACATTTTTATTACTCTGTATTTTCTTAAATAGCATTTTCACAAGTATAATTATGTGTTACAATACATGCCCTTTGGTTTACACTCAGTTCCATGAAGCAGGTACAGCCCTAGCTTATTAAGCAGTATATTTACTTTATCGACACAGTACATCTTGATTGAATGGATATATTGATAGAGGATGGATAGATGGATGCAGGTGTGCATGTGTGCATGGACGCTTGAGTGAATGGTTGAAACACAGCTAAAGCTAGCCTACTGTGGTCATAGGATATGTTATAATTCTGACAGCCCTGACAATTTGTGTAAATCTTCCCTATTTTGGATTAAAAGGATCTACTCTTCTCCTTTGTTTCTTCTGACCATAAACAAACGTGTAAGTGCTCCCATACCCACACATGACAGGACAGGAAAGAGGTCAGAGAACATACACCTTCTGCTCAGTACTCAAACTCTTCATGTGCTAATTCTGCCCCTCCTTTAAACTGAGAAGCTTGAAGTTGAGAGGAATCTTATGGAATAAGCAATTCAAAACACTTTTCTAAGGATGAGGAAAAAGAGAACAGATGTGTTAACTTATTTGCTGAAGGTTATATAGTACATTTTTAAGAGAGTCAAAATAAAGCCAGATATGCTATGGCCAGCTCCTGGATTCTTGATGCCATCTGCTTAAATGTTAGTATACCTCTTTAACGTTTCCTCATTGAGCCAGATTCCCTGAATCAGTCTCTTGTCTGCCTGACCCAGGTTGACAAAATAAACTAGCCTTTATTCTTTGGCACTACTTCTTGCTAAACTACGTTTTTCATCTTTAGCCTCTTCTAGTCAGACTAAGTCCGATTCTCCTTGCCCCGGGGAAGACATCAGGGAGATGTCTTGCAAACATATGACACTTGAGAAAAAAAAAAAATAGCACACCTAGGAAGACTTTCAGGGTGAGCGACAATGTAGTAATCCTTCCCATAAGGATCACACTCAAAAGGATTTCACATTCACTTTCAAAGTTATGCAATTTATCCATACTTCACACAGAATTCTGGATTTATATGGAAGACCTCTTTTTTCTATATCCTTTATAAATTGTGAATGCTGTTCCTGAGTTGAAGGTTATCCACAGTAATAGAAATGCAGTCAGGTGGAAATTGTCTACAGCAGAACTATTACTGGGTCCATGGCGTGATATCTCTACATACAATATGCTTCGGGCATAAATGAGGGGAGGAAGAAAATGGCACTGAAATAGGATTTCCCCTCTAACTAAGGCCATTCTAACTAAGGAAGAAATTACTTTTTTGGAAAGATGCCACTAACTTCTATTCAATATTCATTTAAAAGGAACATTTCTGATAGCTTCATTTCTGCACATTTTCAACAAATAACAATCCAAAGAATCAGAACTTGCCATATTCAATTTTATGCAGCTCACTAAATGACCAATAAGAGAAAAAGCACTTCTAGTTTTTTCATGCCTAGGTTACTCCAAAATGGGACAATTAACAAATGTATGCTCTAAGATTTAGACTCTTTTCTTCCAGTATTTTGCAGAGATGCCAAAGGCAAAACGCAAACACTTTTAGAAGGCATTATATTTAAGAAAATAATTGGTCTTTATTCTAGGAGCTAATGTGATTGATAATTCCAAACAGGCGGCTTATGGCTCAGTAAGAACTACTATAGTTACTTTGATAGAGAGTATTTTCTAATTTTCTTCTAAAAGTTGGGCAGACTGAATGCTTAAACTTCACTTAGGCCTAGTACAGTATGAGAAAATGTTCTTGTTGGCTACTTGACAGGGTAAATAAAATAAGGAACTACTGGGAGAAGAGAATATATTGCTCCCTAAAGGTGCAAGTGTTTCTTCGAGCTGAAAATTACACATTTATGAGAAAAGCCAAGTGCCTCCCAGTGGAGAATTGGGTGTCTCAAATCAGCTGAAGTTAAATGAAATACATACATTGAGTAGATAAGTAAATTCCACAAATGGAACTTCAGGAAATGCATTTTCCCTTGTCAAAGCATTGCACATAGGTTCAAATAATTAGTATGAAGCATCGTTTCATGGAATTAATTCATTTGAAAATAAGTTGGTTTAAAAAATCAAGAACAATATTTTAATTAAAATTTTTCATTCTCTCCCTTTTCCAATTTTCTGTCTCTCTTTTCCTTCCCAGAGGTTTCTAGGAGATTTTGACCTAAATACATATCAAGGGGTTTTCTAGATGTTTCACCCATGGTTGTGGTACCTCAGCTGCCCTTTTCCTGACAGCAAATAACATAGATATGCGCCATTTCTTATTATTGCTCCAGACACAATTTACACTAGTAAATAAGCACATGAAAAATTAACACATTAATATTTAAGACATCAAAATTTTTAAAAAATAAAATGAGCAAAATGGGAAAGGCATAGCTTTGTCATAAGCACCAAGTGAAGACACTAAATATCCACCTGAAAGGTTTCTGCAACAAGAGATGGCCCCATTCTGGTGGTAGCAATGATACTGCAAAGGCATACAAATGGCTAACAGACACATAAAAAAATGCTCAACACTACTTATCATCAGGAAAATACAAATCAAAACCACAATGAGATACCACTTCACATGGGTCCGAATTGCTAAAATCAACAACACAAGAAACAACGGGTGTTGGTGAGGATGTGGAAAAAGGGGAGCCCTCTTACACTGTTGGTGGGAATGCAAAATGGTGCAGCCACTCTGGAAAACAGTATGTAGATTCCTCAAAAAGTTAAAAATAGAGCTATCCTATCACCCAGTAATTGTACTACTAGGTATTTATCCAAAGGATATAAACAGAGTGATCTGAAGGGGCACCTGCACCCCATTGTTCATATGGAAATATGAAAAAAGCCTGGATGTCCATCAACTGATGAATGGGTAAAGAAGACGTAGTATACTTGTACAATGGAATATTACTCAGCTTTCAAAAAGAATGAAATCTTGCCATTTGCAGTGATGTGGATGGAACTAGAGTATATTATGCTAAGCAAAATAAGTCAGAGAAAGACAATTATCATATGATTTCACTGATATGTAGAATATAAGAAACAAAACAGAGGATCATAGGGGAAGGGAGGGAAAAATAAGATAAAGAAAGGAAGGCAAACCATAAGAGACTCTTAACTCTAGGGAACAAATTGGGCAGTGGGCATTAAGGAAGACATTTGATGTAATGAGCACTGATGAATCACTAAATTCTACCCCTGAAACTAATAATACACTGTATGTTAACTAACTTGAATTTAAATAAAATCTAAAAAAAAAAAATAAGAAAAAAAGAAAAAATAAAAGCAAGAAAGTAGTGAATTCTCCACTCAGAGCCTCCAGAAAGAACCAGCCAAGCTGACATCTTGACTCTAGGCCAGTGACACTGACTTTGGGCTTTGAACTTCCAGGTATGCAAGATAATAAATTCGGGTAGTTTATTTATTTTTTTTTTTTTAAGATTTTATTTATTTATTAGAGAGCAAGTGAGAGAGAAACAGCATGAGGGAGGAGAGGGTCAGAGGGAGAAGCAGGCTCCCCCCTGAGCCGGGAGCCCGATGTGGGACTTGATCCCAGGACTCCAGGATCATGACCTGAGCCGAAGGCAGTCGCTTAACCAATTGAGCCACCCAGGCGCCCAAATTCTTGTAGTTTAAAGCTGTTAACTTTGCAGTAATTTGTTACAGAAGCAATAGAAAACTAATTGCATTATCTTTCACTGGCTCTTTATAATTTTCCAAATAAGTTCCAAACATCTTAATTTAGCATAGAATTCCTTCCATGATGTATCAGTGCACAGCTTTCTGACCTTATTTCCAGCCACTCACCAAAGATATTTTTTCTCCATCTCTAAAATACTTTTAGTTTCTGGAATTTTAAGTTAATAAGCCATGTCAAACTGCTTCCCAGTAAAGGGATTAGGAATATCTCCTCCCTCATTTTATTTTTATTTTCCTCACTAAAGTCTGCTTGTCATTTCCTTCAGGAATCCTTTCCTGATGCCCCAATCCAGTGTGAAAAATGCAGAAATGAAAGAAAACCAAGTAAATAAAAAGCTCAGTGAACAGAAAACTTTTTAATTCAACTATTTTCCACAGTTTTAAGGTTTAGTTTTTGTCACCATCTCTATGGAACGAGAGTTTAAATCTCAGTCTCCATAAATCATTTTCACACTTCAGTGCCCACTCTTTTGGGGGCTGGTTTTCTTTTTTGAGGGCTTCATCAAGAAGCAATACACAGGGGCGCCTGGGTGGCTCAGTCGTTAAGCGTCTGCCTTCGGCTCAGGTCATGATCCCAGAGTCCTGGGATCGAGTCCCACATCGGGCTCCCTGCTCAGCGGGAAGCCTGCTTCTCCCTCTCCCACTCCCCCTGCTTGTGTTCCCTCTCTCGCTGTCTCTCTCTCTCTGTTGAAAAATAAAATCTTTAAAAAAAAAAAAAAAAAAAAGAAGCAATACACAAACTATTATTGGAGAAGAATATTCCTTAGTTCTCTAGGAAGATAATTTTTGTTTCAATGGCCAGGGTTAAATCTCTAGCTTGTGATGATCATTAAAAGATGGTGTCAGATACGTGACCTCTGCAACTTCTGTTCTTCCTAGAGTTACAGTATCCAGAGCAAAGCCCCCACTGAGAGAAACACCTGTACTATATGCACAGGATATACAACACTGTGGTGTATTCTTTGGGAACATGCCATGGGATCCCACATTAGAATAACACTTAAATGAAACAAAATTCCTCAAAAGACAGCAAGTCTAACAAGAGGGAAGTTCCATCTACAATTAATAATACATCTAAATAGTAAGTCTGGTAAGCATTAAAAGGAATTCTTGAATATTTAATAGGATCTAATTAAAATTAATAGGAAAAACAGTATGACAAAATTTAATAAGTATATTTTTCTCTTCCTTTATGGGAATAAATGCCCAATTCTTAAAATAGACCACTCTAATGCTTGTTTTCATTATGCCCACATTTGTTTTCTTTACTAGCTTTCTTTATCAAACAACATAATGAATTTTCAGTCAATAAACAATTCATGTGATATTTTAAATAACCACCATGTGCTAGATTCTATGTTATGTGCTTTTATCTTCGTTGTCTCGCTTTTCCTTTTTCCTGAAACCTGCACACAAATGCTAAACATAGGTGCCATTTTATATGATATAGGAATAAAGGGAAATAAATCTCAAAATGGGCAGTGAGGTAGCAAGTGGAAGAGTTAGATTTAAATCCCTTCCTCAGTCCTCCAGCTTGAGGGTTTCTGCCCCGACTCTGCGTTGCCTCCCTTAATAACATCACTACCAATAATTAACTTTTATTAGTTGAGTCAGAAGTTCCACTGTTCTTTCTAGAAAAATTAGTGGATGTGTGTAGCTTGAATACCCCTCTCTCATGTATTGATTTTGACTTCAAAACAAGTCACATTTTCTCCACATTCCAGAGATATGCCTAATTATAGCATCTGTGTAAAGTAATAATTCATGGGGCAGAAAATTTTAAGTGATCAATAAGTAAATGTTGGCTGCTGCCATTTGGGATTGTTTTCACTTGGGTACAATCATGTCTTTCCAACAAGACTTATCAAAAGTCTATTATAGTAGCAAATTCCAATGTCAGACACATAATAGATTCTTACAGCTGATGAGAGTCAACATGGACAGTAGATGATGTATTATCTTCAGACACATTGGACATTATTTTGAATCTCCTTTGTTTTTGTTTTTCATGGTCTGTGATCTCGGTTTGGTTACATAGTCTGTCTTAGCTTCATTTTTCTCTACTTTAAAATGAAAGTAGCAATCTTTCCCTTGCTAAATACATGGTAACTAACATCTCAGTCCTTCAGGTAGAGATAACAGTACCTCATGCACAGGATTCTTAGGCAGTGTGATTTATAATTTAAAATTTTCACAATTATTGTTTGTCATTGGAACATTGTTTCAGTGACTGGTAATGCTCTGTTTTCAGAGTGAACACCTTTTGGTATGGCATCAGCGCTGTTTCGTGAAAAAGGAGATGGCAGGGGTGTTGGAAGTGGGAAAAGGACGATGGAGAAACAAGTCATTTAAGTTCCTTAAAAGAAACACATTCAAGCATTTTTAAAAAGTATAAAAGATACATAAGAGACTATATAAAGAATTTGCTTGCTATCTGTATTCACTGCATCATTTCAAACTCCATCTCTGCCACTTACTAGCTTTTCAAATTCTAAGATATTTAATATCATCTTCTGTTGTATGAAGATGTTAATACATACTTCATCAGTTGCTGAGAGCTTTACATGAGATAAAGTATGATTTCTGTCATGCAGCAACTATCAGGAAATAATGGTAATACTAATAATCATCAGGCATAAATGTTCATCTGCTAATGATCATCTCTGGAAACATAAAAAGATAATTTTACTTATCACTATTTTTCTCACAGGTGGATATTGCTGTTTGTTTTCTCTGATTGTTTCATGAAGCCCTATTTCCTTTTGAATTTAGTTTTCTTTATACTGAAATAGATCCTTTAAGAGTTCATTAAGAGATGCTTTGTAAATATTAGTAAGTATTCTGAGTCTTTTAGGACAAAACTTGTCTTGGTTTTATTCTTAATCCTGATTGGTTATTTGGCAGGGTATAGAATGCCAGGTTGACAACTGCCCACATCACTTAGACGATACTCTTCTATTACTTTCTCATCTCTTGTTCCTATTTAAAAATCTGCTTTCAATCTTAGAATTGTTATTGCTTCAGTCAAGATCTCACTTTGCTCTTGTTCTGCTGTCCACAATAGAGTCCAGGTAGAGAGAGATTAGTTTTATTTCTCTTGCTTGGGACTTGAGTGATTCTTTAAGAATTTGTACTTGGCTCATTTTGGAAAATTCTCAGCCATTATTTCCATTCCAGATATGTATATATTTTTCTACCTAAAACAAAACAAAACAAAACAAATATTTCCTCAACACACAATGGCTTTAAACCACACACATTTAATGATAGCTCATGATTTTGTGCTTCTTGACTCCTACAAGGCTCTGCAAGGTGATGTTCCTGTTCCATGTGGCACAGAGAGATCACTCAGTGATAAACAGCTGGTGAATGGTCTGATCTGGAAGGTCCAGGCAGGCTAGTGCTTGGCAGGGATGGTTTGAAGGCTAGCCTTTCCATGTAATTTCATAGTCCTTCTATATGGTCTGTTCAGCACAGTACTTGTACTTAGATGGCAGCTTAAGCCTCCCAGCCAGCAAAGGGAAGTAGCTGGTCATCTTAAAGGCTAAGTACAAAACTTGTTTCACTGTACTCTGTTGTTCAAAACAGTCACAGGCTAATTTATATTCAGTAGGAAGAAAAATGGACTCTCTCCCATAATGGGAAGAATGTCAAAGAATTTGTGGACATCCTTAACCCTACCACAATTACTGTTTAATATTGCTTCTTTCTCTTATTTCTCTTTTCTCCATATATATATGTGTGTGTGTGTGTATATATATATATATATATATATACACATACACATCTAATTCTTAGTATCTCTACAACTCTTTCAGATATTGTCTCTCTATCTCTACTGAATTCTGGATAGTCTTCTTAATGATCTTGCAGTCCAGGGATTCTTCAACTCTGTTGAATATGTTAATAAACTTATGTATCTAGTTTTTCAAATGATAGAGATATTTATTTCCCGAAGTTCCGTTTTGTTCTTTTAAAAATAAGGCTTTTAAAGTAATGCGTTTTTCTTTTCTCATGACTTAAGGTTTATTTTAAGACTAATTTGACCTGAAACCTCAAGCCACTGGGGTACCAAGACTAACTATTCACTCTTGATTTCTATATCTTCCTCCCCATGGGGGACACACACACATATACACCTTCAGTGTGAGATCAACTCAAGTACTTCAGGTCTGGTTTTTGGTAACCTCATTGTGCCTACCAACTTGGGGGTTCCCTCCTTTTTTGTAAGCTTAGTTACTTATTTTAAATATTTTTCAAGTAGCTTATCCAGCATTTCAACAGACTTGTAGTGAAAGTATGTTAACAGTTTCTTAGTCTGCCATCTTACTTTTGTGAGAAATTCTATGTTTGTTCTGTAATTAAAGAAAAAAATAAAGACCGTGAAATCTGACATTTTTTATTTATACCACAGCAGAGTGTACAAAAATACCAAGATCTGTAAATTTAGGAAGAACAAAGTCTTGGGTTAGTATGGACAACTTAAAAGAAAATCTCAATTCAAAATAGAACTTTTTGAACAAGTTCTATTTAATTAAATAATGGTGAGTTTGAAGCAAGTTCTTCCTAAGAGAGCTACTTCACTTGATAATGTATGAATGGATATTTTTATAGAAAAATATTTTACCATGTTAGTTGCTCTCTGCATTAATATTACAGCCAGAATAATGGAGAACAATAAAATTAGTTCCCACTACCTAATGTTTCATACTTCAATATAACAAAATAATGTTTCTTATTTATCTTTTTTGTTTATGCATAGTCTTCTGACAATCCCAACTTTTCTTCTGTACATCTGCAACCAAATAAATGATCATTTGCTAATAATTGAGCACAACATACACCATTTAATGGATAACCTTGTTCATTTACAAAGCTAAGCATTTTTATTTGTCTAATAGTTCCCTCAAAATTCCTCCCAAATAAAAAATCTATGTCAACAATAAATAGTTTGTTGGGATTGCAGGAATGCAGTACTTTTCCTGGCTTTAAGAAAACTGGTATTGGGGGGGCACCTGGGTGGGCTTAGTTGGTTAAGTGTCTGCGTTCTGCTCAGGTCATTTCCTCAGTCTGGAGTCAGGCTCCCTGCTCAGCGGGGAGTCTGCTTCTCCCTCTTCCTCTACCCCTACCCCCACTCATGCTTTCTCTTGTTCTTTCTTTCAAATAAATTAATAAAATCTTAAAAAAAAAAAGAAAACTGATATTAGGAATATTATGACAACAAATATATCAATATTCAAATATATCAATATTCTTTTCCTTTTGAAATGTATCTCTGAATAAAAGTGCCAATACTACTACATTTTTGGAAGTGAAAGAAGAATGAGTAAGCAAAAGAAAAAGATCATAGTTCAGCCCCAGGCACTTTAAAAGAAGCTGGTTTACCAGCTTCATGGTAAGGAACACCAGAATTTAGTAAATAATCTTGCTGTAAGCTTCGCAGTCCTGTCTCTAGGTAATTTACCAAAAATAATTTCTTTTGTCTGCTTCCTTTAATTCTTGTCTTTCTCTTAGCTGATTACAAAACTTTCTTGTCTCTGTCCCAATATTTCAGTCTCTGCAGCAACTCCTTGATTTGTTCTGGAGGAAGTGTGTTGGAAAAGCAAGCTAAAACTACGTCCCTTTTTAAAAATTATTATTCTCTTCCTCTGCCCAACACATCACTTTGGTAAGCCTCTTAGATTCCACTAATCACCTCCACAGGAATGACTAATAATTTAGATTTTTTTTCCATGCCTTTTTTTTTTTTTTTTAATTATCTCTTCCAGCTATTCTGGTTCTCAGTTCAGATGCCACTTCCTTTAGGAAGCTTTCCCTGAACCATGAGATCAGAGCCGAAGGCTCCTTCTACTGGTACCTGTTCTTAATTCCGTAATGATATAAATGATGTATATCACTCATTCTTTTTTTATGAGCAATAAGGAAGTTTTTTAAAAAATTCTGTACTGGCAAAGACTGTATAGAATATATAACTCGATCCCATTTCTAGCATGTAGTAGGCAATCAGAAATTATTTTTAAATGAATGTATCAGTTCATTAATCAACAAATTGACCAAAGATTGTCACACTTAGTGGACAATTAGAATGAAGAAACTTCTGTTAAATATAAATGAGATTTTAATTAATGAGTGAAAGTATATAGCTGGTTACTCAATGACTTCTCAAAAAATTCTCAATAAATGATAAGTGAGTCTTTTTTAAATCTCAGTATACATGCTTTTAGTATATATTATGTATGTATGTGCGTGTGTGTGTGTGTATTAATGATAATTGGGACTGAGATCCAGGGGAGGAGGTCATACAAGAATAAAATTCATCTTCTTTCTGGTTTATGATCTCCTATTTAGGGCATTTTGTATTGTCATTTTGCAATCCCAGAAATAGAATAACAAGGCCTTTTAAAAATAAAAGCTAAAATAATCAAGTTTTATAACGTTCATAAAACTCTGTTTCTCCCTTTCACACACACACATACACACACACATATACACACACATATGTGTGTGTATTTCTCACTAGCTTAAAATAGTTCAAGAAAACTGTTTGAAAGTGAAGGCATTCATTTGGTATGTTTTACTGAGGCAGACCAAAGAAGCACTAATCAGTAATATTTTATTGCTGGATAAAACAGTTTAAGAACAAAATATATTTTATTATTTTTTTTAGAACAAAGTATATTTTAAAAGATACCTAATTTTGTCTTCATGAGAACTCACTGAGACAGGCAGAGAACATGTTGCTTTCATCATCATATACATGAAAAAGTAGAAGTTAAGTAAATTTCCTTTATGACAAAATCAATGAGCTGTATATCTAGGGCTTGAACCCACATCTTCTAGTGATATCAGTAATAACCACAATTATTGAGCCACTTCTGTGTTCCATACTCTATGCTATATGCCTTAAATATCTATATATTTTTTATATTGAAATGATTGTATATTCACAGAAAGTTGCAAATGGTACAGAAAAGGTCCCATGTACTCTTCAACCAATTTCCTCTCAATGGTAACATTGTACAGTACTCTAGTACAATATCAAAATCAGGAATTTGATAATGGTACCATCCACAGAGTTTATTCTAGTTTTGTTGATTTTGAATGTACTCATTTTGTGTAGAGGAGTGTGTGTGTTTTCATGTAATTTTAACACATGCATAGATTTATATAACCACCATCACAATCAAGATTACTGTTCTATCACCACAAAGATCCCCCCATGGTACCCCTTTATATCTATAACCATTCCCTTCATCTCCTTTTATCCCTAACTCCTGAAAACTACACACCTGTCTCTACTTCTATAATTTTATCATTTCGAGCGTATTCTATAGAATCATACCAGAACCTTTTGATACTGCCAGTCTTGACTCAGTATCATTCCCTTGAGATCCATTCAGGTTGTGGGTATTGATAGTTTGTTCCTTTATATTGCTGGGTAGTATTCTTTGGTATGGATATAGCATAGGCCATTTAACCGTTCATCCATTGGAGGACACATAAGTGGTTTCTAGTGTTTGGCTATTATAGAAAAGCTGTTGTGAAGAGGCATGTACATGTCTTTATGTTGGCAGAAGTTTTATTTCTCTAGATAAATGTCCAGGAGTGCAGTTGCTAGACCATAAGTGTGTTTTATTTTTTTTAATGTCATACTATTTTCAGAAGGTCTGTACCATTTTACATTTCCATTCACAATGTGTGAGAGATCCAGTTTCTCTGCATCCTTTCCAGCTTTTGGTAGTGTCACTATTTTTGTTTTTGTTTTTGTATTTTTATTTCAGCTGTTCTAATAGGTATGTAGTGCTATCCCATCATGGTTGTAATTTTCATTTCCCTAATGGTTTGTGATATTGAACATATTTTTTGTACCTACTCTTCATGTATGTATCCTCTTTGGTGAAACGTTCATTTATAAATATTTATATATAACAGACATACCTAAATATATCTATAATTATGAACTCACAATATTGACCATACCATATCTTCCTTTCATTGACGAGGTAAGAAAATTACAGAGAAGCCAAGTCATATGGCCACAGGCACACTGCTAAGAAGCAGCAAAACCAAGTTAAAAGTTCTGGTTTAATACCAGCCTTATGCTATTTCATATATAACACACTTTGCTGATTTTTCCATTTGATTATTTTATTGAGCTGGCTACATTGTAGAGATGGCAGGCCAAAATCTTGAAGAAAGAAAACATGTTGCATCTTTACTATGTACTTACCAGGGTCACTTTTCAAATACTTCACAAGTTAAAAAAAATTCGAGATGACAAAATACATGGAATATGCATTATATGAGCCTTTTTTAACATGCCCTGTATTAATAAGCCAAAATGAATTTTACTCTGAGGTTTATTTGACAACTTATGTTATGAACCTAAAGTAGAAATATCTTTTTAAGAAAATGAAGAAACTAGGTATTTTATTATTTAATTGATTTTTTAAAAATCCCATTTAAAACATGGTAAGAAATGTGGAGTGGGAGTGGAAGGTTGAGGGAGTTTGAAATAGAAGAAAGAACACCAAGAGGCATGTTTGCAATTTGCCTTCATTAATCACCTTGTATATCCTTACCATAGTGGAGGATTAGAGTGTGTAGGTGCACATGTTGTTAATTACAGACTGGCAGACATGCTCCAGCTGAAATTAATTAATGTCCTTCTCTGGGTGGGAGAGGCCCAGTGTGGTTTGAGATGTAGGGTCATGATTCCCTGTATCAATTTTGTATTTGATTATATTAGTCCTGACAAGCTTTTCACAAAGGACATTATATAATTCAGTCAATAGTGATATTATTCTTCAACTATTTCAACACCAAATTACTAGAGATTAATCTTTGATGTCCTTGGTGCTCTGTTTTCTAAGATTCCAGCTATTACTCATTAAATACACATATTTGTCATTTTTATATGAATTTCTACTTAGAATTATTGTCTGGTGATTGGCATGTCCTATTTGAAGATAATTAAGCCTTTTCCCGTCATATGTAATTTGCAAAAAAAGGGGGGTGCTTATTTTAAATCTGAAAGATTACAAATTCTATCATGGTTAAGCTCAATAAATCAACAAATGAACATATTAGTAAATGTTGTCAGCTCATGTCTAGAATAATTCATCCACCCATCCATCCATATGGTTGGGCATTTATTAACCAAAGAAATAGTTAAACAGCACTCTAAAATGGTATCCCACAAAGAGGAGAGCATGAAATGGCTGCCCAACAAAGCCACAGGGTGCTCCTGCCAAACAGCAGGCTTGATATTGCAGTACAGGAGGAAACATAAATGTCAGTATCATCTGTTCAGTGGGGGAGCCTTGTTTTAGATCACATACAACTTGGAAGTCATTCCTGTTTTAGTCAGAATCTACAGCAGTCACTCCAGCATCTGAGGGTTCTCAGAATAGTCTGAACTCAAGCACAGGTAGAAGGTAAATTACAGCAGGCATTTTCTAAACCTGACAATGGGAAGTCGGCTCAGCATAGATATTTGTTGTAACCAGTTTGCAACAGGCTGAGTGAATGCAATTGAAATTATTCTATTTAAATTTATAAACATTGAATGGCTGTAGTTGAAGAGATTGAAATATCCCTATGATAAGTATGTCAATATGTATATTGCAGATAAAACAAATGACTTGAGACACAAAATAAAATATGAAGCAGAAAGGAGAGGACAGTCTTAGAAATCATGGGTTAAAGAATTCATCTTGATGGAGCCCATTGACTCAGCCTCAATTTGCTAAGGTTTTCCTTACTGAAGAGATCTTAAAAGTTAACATCTGAATAGTACTATAGGACATGTGTATTCTCTCCTCTCTCTCTCTCTTTATAAGATTTATTTATTTATTTTTAGAGAGAAAGCATGTGAGTTGGGGGAGGGACAAAGGGAGAGAATCTCAGGCAGACTCCCCGCTGAGTGCAGAACAGGATATGGGCTCAATCTCATGACCCTGAGACCACGACCTGAGCTAAAACCAAGTCAGATGCTTAACTCACTGAGCCACCCGGATGCCCCTTCTTCTCTCTCTCTTTATATATCTATCTGTATAGCTGAGAAATCATGCCAGCTGACCAGATAGGCCCATCCCAGGACAAAATCTTCCTTGATTGGTATTCCATGATCCAAGCTCTGCTCCTCTCCCCAAATTCAACTTGGTAAAGGCTTGCTCAGATAGTTGAGAGTTCATCAGAATTAGGTAGGCTCATTCCAACTAACTGAATTCAAGGAACACTGATGTTTATGAACCCAAATTCTTGTTAATTTTGCTTAAGGAATATTCATTTCCTGTAATAAAAAATTATGTACATTATACATGGCAAATATCTCACATTATTAGAGTACCTAGGAGAAATAATAATAAGATAGCTTTTGCTATGTGTGAAATTATGACTAGTATAGTCTTGGCTGTAGAAATCCACAGAAAATTGAATAATTTTAAGTTGGCAGAATATCAGACAATATTTACTGACAATCTCAGCATAGCTTAAAAAGGTGACACCATGTGGCTTGAGGAACTTCTCAACTCTGGGCACAGCAAGATTTAAAGCTGTGTTGATATGTGCTTCTCCCTCAGTCAACTCATACTGTCATAGACAATGGAAGTATAAAAATGAGCTTGGATAACTTAATCAATCTGGAGGTCTGGCAAATAATGTCTAAAGAAACATTCACCATGTATAGTGATAACTTTTAGGCTAGAGTGTCACTGGAAGCTAGTATATTTTGAGGTTTCATCCTTAATGTGAAAAAAGAAGATGATGTGCAAGCACCATACCTACCTTTGGACATTTATTAAATTGCACTCAATAGTAATCAGAAAATTGTTAGAATATAGGAAGAGAATGAGCATTCGAAGAAAAAGATAAATCAAGTGCAAAGATCATGAGATATGAGAAAATCTGAAATATCAAGAAATTGTAAATAAATTGATGTGAAAGAATAGTAAATGGTATTTCATACAAGTGGAAAATGAGAGAAATTGAGGATAGCTATGCTTATCTCAGACAAAATAGACTTTAAGCCAAGATCCCTAATAAGAGACAAATAAAGTCATTATATAATGATAAAGGACTCAGTTCATTGAGATATAACAATCGGGGGCACCTGGGTGGCTCAGTCAGGTAAGCATCTGACTCTTGATTTCAGCTCAGGTCATGATCTCAGGGTTGTGAAATTGTACCCCACATCGGGCTCCCTGCTGGGCATGGAGCCTGCTTAAGTCTCTCTCCCTTTCCCTCTCTCTCTGCCCTCGCTCCCTCTCAAAAAAAAAAAAAGATAAAACAATCATAAATATATATACACCTAAATATATTGAGCAAATACTAAAGATCTTAAGGGAGAAACAGACAATAATATAACAATTGTAGGAGACTTCAGTACCTCACTTTCAGGAATGGATAGACCATCCAGACAGAAAACCAATAAGGAAATATTGAACTTGAGCCACACTTTAGACCAAATGGACCTGACAGAGATATGCAGAACACTGAATCCAACAGTAGCAGAATATCCATTTCTCAAGTGCACACCAGGGAACCCCGGTGCACTGTTGGTGGGAATGTACATTGGTATAGCCACTGTGGAAAACAGTATGGAGATTCCTCAAAAATTATAAATAGAAATATATTCAGCCATCCCACTTTTGTGTATATATATCCAAAATAATTGAAGGCAGTGCTTCAAATGAGTATTTGCACACCCACATTCATAACATATTATTCACAAAAGCCAAGAAGTAAGAATAACTCAAATGTCCATTAATGGATGAGTGGTAATCAGAATGTGGTAGATCCATACAATGTAGGATTATTCAGCCTTAAAAAGACAAATTTGTCACATGGCATAATATGGATGAATGTAAAGCACATTATGGTGAGTGAAATAAGCCAGTCACAAAACACAAATATTGTATGGTTCTACTTACATGAGATACTTAGAATAGTCCAACTCATAGAAACAGACTGTATGATGGTGGTTACCAATGGCTATGAAGACAATGGGGAGAATGGGAAGTAGTTGTTCAATGAATTCTGAGTCATAGTTTTGCAAGATGAAAAGTTTTAGAGATCTTTTGCACAATAATGTGAATGTTCTCAATGCAATTGAACTGTACACCTCAAATGGTTAAGATGGTAAATTTTGTTATGTATTTTTTACTGCAACTGAAAATAAAAATCAAGGAGGAGACCTAAGTCCAAAGTGCTATCAAAAGTTTGGTTGGTTCCAGGGGTGCCTGAGTGGCTCGTTGGTTAAGTGTCTGACTTGGTTTGGCTCAGGTCATGATCTCAGGGTCCTGGGATCGAGCCCTAGTATTGGGCTCCTGGCTCAGTGGGGAGTCTGCTTGTCCCTCTGCCCCTCCCCCTGCTCGTACTCTCTCTCTCTCAAATAAATAAATAAAATCTTTAAAAAATAATAATAAAAAAGTAAAGTTGGTTCCAGATATGATATGGGCACAGGTGTGTGTGTGTGCATGCATGCATAGTGAACTGGAAGTGAGAAAATACACTACATGTTTAAACAGATCTTAGTGAAACCAACATTTTAAGTATGTTTTTTTGTTTGTTTGTTTCATTTCTATGGGTTTCCTTCAGTGTCCTCTCTCAGGTAAACTTTGACTAATCATTAAATGTGACTCCCTAAATGTATATGACCATATTAAAAAATATATATATTATTAAAGGCCTGACCCAAGCCCACAGAAAAATGGGGCTATATAATTTGGCTATATGTCTCAGGGAAAGTAGATGCTCTTTTTCCTGTGCAATCTGAATACTAAGCAGGGTCAGGGATCCCTTGAGAAATTCTTTACCAACTAATAGAGAGCTTTAGTGGAAAAATCATCAGGAATATTCAAAACTATTCCCACTTGGTTTCATTTCACCACATCAGTATTTCCCCAGAGCGATATGTCAAAGTGTCCCATAAATTACAGGGATCAGCTTCAAATGTTAACTATTGAAAATGATATTCTGTTTAAATTAGTGTTATATCACTTCAAGGGGATTTGGTTTAAATACTTTAATCAGAGAGAGAGAGAAAGAAAAAAAAAGATGTGTCTTAGTGTTTCAGGAGCATGGGCTTAGGAATCAGACAACTGGGGTCAGGTTTTAATTTGGTCATTTACTATGTGTGCTCCTTAAACTTCTTAGGTTTCTATTTTTCTTAACCTGTAAATTGCAGATCATAATTCATACCTCACTGGGTTATTATAAGGATTATCTATGCTTACTAGAGGATCTGGAACATACATAATACTTAATAAATAATAATAATTCATTGTTATTTCATAGTAATTACAAAAAGTAAATGTAAAGAGTAATTATAACATATCAATTTTAATAGTTTAAAACAAATAAATGTGTAGATATAATAAATAGTACCTATAACTTAGAATGATAAATAATATTTATAAATAGTAATTATAAATATGGTATTTTAGCATTTATTATTTATCTTCCCTGTTTTTTTTAAAGATAGGAAATGATGATAAAGTAATAATGTTGAGGATAAATCAAAGCTGCTCTGTCCAGGTTAGGCAGTAATTCATAAGTAAATTGCTATATCCTTTCACACACTGTATGCATGATCAGCATACCCTTGAGAATGACTACATCAAAAAGGACCACCCTCATATCCCTGCAATCCTATCACTCTTTATGAGACTGTAGCAATTTGTCCAGGCTATGATTCTGAACTTGGTGGTGATGGTGCTAAAAACTGTTAGTAAAATCTTTCCCTAGTTCTTTTTACACGTAGGCAAGCCACAGCATTTATTGGCCAATAAAGCCAGCAGGACAATATCACACTCAGGTTTATAGCATAGTAAGAGTCTTTCATATTTGCATAATGCTTTAACCATTTATAAAGATTTTACACATACAGTAATTTGTTTGAGCTTCACAATTCTATAATTATCTTCACTTTATGGCTGAGGAAATAAAGTTCACCAGGAAGTGAAAGAGCTTTCCCAAAATGAGGCAGCAGTGAAATGTTTGATTTGGGGTTTGATCCCTTTAAGTCCAGTGCTTTTTCCATCATATCATTTCTCCTATAGAGCAGAGTATCACCAGGACCATACTGATAGAAAATTTAGAGAATCACTGATTTTAGTGGACAAAATAACTTGCAAAAACTAAAATTTTTGAGACTCCTAGTTTTCTGAACTTAAAATGATATTACTTATACTCATAATCAATAGAGTACAATGCTTTCTTCCTAGTCTAGATCAATTCCAGTTAATCATATGGAAATACATTCTCAGGTATTTATTTCCTGATCTGCTCACTCTGTAACTTTGTACAGTTAACCCCCATTTAACCTCTAGTAGGATATACTCCCTCCTTCATGACACTCATCTGAAGCAAGCTGCTTGCTTAGTGTTTGGGTCACCATGAGAATGTGTTACAATAGCCACCCCAATCATCACTCTTCTCTGTATTTACCTTCCTTAAAATGTGAATTTTGGGTTCCTGCATTGTGTCAGATCTGAGCCTAGGCTGTAAGAAGGCTTTCATGTTTCTTCTTTGCCTCTACCATCATTATGAGAGGAACATACACAGGCAAGCTCACTAGTCACAGAAGGTGGTTAAAAAGTAGAGTAGAGCCCAAATCAGCTGACCTTTAGCTGGCACCTGGATATGTGAGAGACTATATCAGTAAAAGTGGTGGATTAAGGACCTCCAAAAATTCTCTGCTGTCTTCCATGAAAGCAAAGGGGACTGGAAAAAAATTAGAAATTATCAGAATGAACATTTTCAGAACTCTGAAAATTAACTTGCAGCATTTGGGGGAGCATTTATGCAAGGAAAATGGCTGAACTTAATAAGAATAGCAAGCTTTGTTGCATTTTAACTTGCCTTATTCCCCTCATTTCCTGCCCAGCTCCACAGTACAGTTAGAAACATATAAACCACAGTCATAAGGAAACCAGCCATCTGGCAGCCACTAGAGGGGGTAGAATTGGGCTGGAACATCTTCAAGGTCCCATTTTCAGAGAATTGTGATTTTTTGACCTGAGTAGTGGTTCCTTAGGTGAACCCAGTCATAATGCTGTCCTTATTTCACCTGGCTCAGAGTTTTCTCACTGCAAACAGCTTTTTCTCTCGGGGTATTTGTTGAAAAGAATCAGAGGCAACTGTTGAACATCATGGCTTCCTGATGTAGTGTAGTTGGGGGAACTAGCACGCTGATCAAAAACTTAAAAGCAAAACCTGTGGAATGACATGTCCATAGGAAGCTTTGAAAAACTCTGACATATTTCTAGCAATGTAGGCGGCCATTTACATGTGTAGGACTATGTGAACATCCAGGAGAGACCTGTGACAGCCATAACGTCTCACTTATGGTTTATCATATGTGTCTGCATAAACAGGACGTGAAGGTTAAGGTGGAGTTGTAAACTGCCTGGCTGAATGTTGAAGGCATGCCATTAACATATACACAAATGGCTCCTGAAAAGACTTGGGGATTTATGGTTCCAAAAATTTAAGGAAATCTCTGCCCATTCATCCATCAGCTGGCTGCAAACCCAACAGACTTCAATACTCACCTACAAAAGGAATACAGACTTTACAGAATTGGTTCAGAAAGTCAGAACACAGATAATAACAAGAAACAATAGTTACAGACTCTGGGAAGAGGACAGGATATGATTCCACAGTCCTCACATTATATTACTTAAAATGTCCAATTTGCAACAAAACAATTATGAAACGTAAAGAAATAGGATGTCTATGATTCATTTACATTAAAAGAAGCAGTCAGGGGCACCTGGGTGGCTCAGTCGTTAAGCGTCTGCCTTCAGCTCAGGTCATGATCCCAGGGTCCTGGGATCGAGCCCCGCATTGGGCTCTCTGCTCCGCGGGGAGCCTGCTTCTCCCTCTCCCACTCCCCCTGCTTGTGTTCCCTCTCTCGCTGTGTCTCTCTCTGTCAAATAAATAAATAAAATCTTTAAAAAATTTAAAAATAAAAAAAAAATAAAAGAAGCAGTCAAGAGAAACTATCTCTGAGGAACCCCAGATGTTGGACTTACTAGAGAAAGACTTTAACTCAGTTATTCTTAATATATCCAAAGCACTAAAGAAAATAATATCTAAAGAACTAAAAGAAAGTTTTAGAACAGTGTCTCATCAAATAGATGATATCAATAAAGAGATAGAAGTTCTTTTTTTTTCTTTAAGGAAACAAATAGAAATTATAGAGTTGAAAAGTAGAGCTGCCATAAAAAATTCACTGGAAAAGCTTAATATATTTGGGCAAGCAAAAAGGAATCTGCAAAGTCGAAAATCAGTCAGTTGAGTTGTTTGAGAGAGCCCAGTCAAGAGCAGCGGTGCCACTCATTTGAGCCTCACTTTGACCAGCAAATACCCAGCCAGTCCCCAGATGTGTGCACTAAGTAAATGAACACTCATGTGCTTCTGAGATTGGATGGTTGTTATGTAGCATCATTTTGACCATAGTTAAGTGATACAGACAGTAAGCATCTGGAAGGTCACTGCCACATCTGCCTGCTCACTGCTATATACCCAATGCCTGGCACATAGTAGTTACTCTATAAATATTTGTTAAAATGATTTGTTTTTAATTGAAAAGTGTCCTCTGATTTTAGCTTTAGTCTCCTCATTCATAGAATAAATATACTGATTTTTTTTTAATTCTCAAAACTTAAATTGTCTGATTATTTGTAAGTTTTCTATAAAAACTACATCTCAGTTTCAATTACATTGCATGAAATGAAAAAAGTTGCACATAAATGATGGAAAGATATATTGAATACTGCTAATGACAGATACTGGAAGTGACTTGGGAACTGTGTTGATAAGTGGTTTTCCTATGCTTGGAAAAAAAAAAAGGAAATGTTGTATAAATGGGATATATCTTATTATTCTTCTCAAGGCATGATATTTCCTAAGTACACAGAACTGTCTTCCATCTTAACTTTCCTCCATACAACATGTATATGTATATATACAAGTATATGCTTATTTAGAGGAAAAAAGACCTCGTAGTTATATTTCAACAATAATATTTCAGTCCAACTCTATATTACAGTTTTCCTCAAAAAGGTTATAGCTTTTTGATGGAAAATCAAACTGCATTTTTTTAACTATAAAAGTTTGTTACTGGTTTGACTATAATCCTTTACTGTTGTGGCCTTTAATGTGAAATTTGGGGGTAGGACAATCCAAACACCCTCTCAAAATTACAAGAACAAAATTCCTTGAGATATTGTCTGAAGTGTATCATTTTGAAATCCAATTCAATATTCAAAACTTATTTTATGTCTTATGTTAGTCCCAGACAACATTGCTGACAGACTTGTTTAAGTCACTTTTCATAATTTAAACTTAAGATATGACATAATATCAAATCTGTCTCAGACATGACTGTGTCCTCTTAATTTCAGTTTCTTTTTAATAACTGCCTTGCATCTCTGTTTCTACTGTAGTTGAAGTGAGACTTGCCCATCATAAAGCATCGAAGTCTTGACCATCTCATTCCCTCCAGGATCCCTTGTCCCTTTTGGCCATTTCCTATCTTCCCAAATGCAAATAACCCAAATATTTTCTCAAGTGGATACTTAACTCCTAATGATTTTGAGGTTTAAGATAACTTAAGTGCACTTGGCATACTGTTTGACGTGATTGACAACTGCTTGCATTGAACATTTATTATTATTGTTACTGTTTATCAGGACTGAAAGGTAGGATTCAGAGCACATTTTCTCTAGCCATTCCACTTCTCTCCTGGCTTCCTACACTTCATGCTATCACATCTCCAGATATGTTCATAGCATACTCTCCACTACATCTCAAAAATTCCATGCAGTCCAACTTTATCTGAAGATATAATGTGTGTTCATTTCAATTTCCCATTTAAATGTTGTTTTCCCACAATTTTATTTTCAATAATATTCATTGGCTCAATGTTCTGGGGATATTTGGCTGATAACTTCATCAGGAAACAAGTCTGATGATAATTCTGCCTTCCTTCTTATTGAGATTCTTAGCTAATTTGTTGGGATTATAGTTCTTCCTCTTTAATCCCTTTATCTAGGGAATCATCAAGTTCTGTTGATTATTGAACAGAAGTCCCATGTATTCATTATTCCACCAGCGGAATGATTTCACTGTTTTGGACTGGATTTGTACAACATCTTACTATTTGATCATTGTAACTTCAGTCTTATTTATTTCATTTTATTCTTCACTGTCTGACAAATCTTCAAATACTGTATTCATGTCATTCAAGGATCTATAAGAATGTTTATGCCAGTTAGCTGTAGAGTGACCAACCATCATGGTTTTCCTGGAACTGAAGGAGTTCTAGGATGTGGGGCTTCTGATGCTAAAAGCGGAAAGTTCTAGGCAGATTGGGAGACCTGGTCACTCTACCTCTGCCTCACCAGACATACTGTCAGTTTAGACTTGTCTATGCTGCCAAATGGAATCTCATTTTTCCAGCTATGCAAATAGTGATCTTGTCATTTAGAATTCCCATTCCTGAATTTGTCCCATCATGCCTACTAATAGCAGAGGAAACTGAGACTAAAAAAGAATATCCTGCAGCTAAATAGAATACAATTTAGGTCAATTTTTGCAGAATCTGATCCCAAATGATGTGTTCTTAGTACTATACCATACTGCTTGAAATAGGGTCCCTTCCTGTAGGTATGTTCCAATCTAGAACAGGAAGAGCAAAATGGACATCATTACTTATTTGAAAATGTGATATTTAATATGTACAGGGCAGAGTTTGAATCTAAGATGAAAGAGACTCCAATTTTGCTGGGGGAATAAATCAGGAAAGGTGTCAATGCTGATTAGACATTGAACTAGATATGAAAATTAGGAAGTAGGACATAACTGGGTCACAAACAAGAATAAGTACAAAGATAAAGACAGAGATTTCAGATCAAGGAAAAATCCAAATAAAAGCATGTAAGTTGGAGACTTGGAGTGCTTTTTTATTTCATTTTTAAATTTCATTTTGAATATCTGAACCTGATTTTCTACATCTTTAGTCCAAGCTAGAGAACCTTGATCACTTAGTGCCTGTTTACCTGTTATTTTGGAAGATTTGTCTACAGTGATGGCTACCATGGGGTGGAGGCAAGTAGAAAGAACTACATATATTACTTGGGAAGCTGTGCCAGTAACCCAATAAAGAGGTAGCAGTAATACTGTGGTAGTCTATTTGTAAGTCAGAATTAACAGAACTTGAGAGCAAATTTTTGAACCTCAGTTTTTTTCTACCATACACAATCCTTTATTTATTAAATAAGATGTTACAAGCATTGTGCTGGGTGCAGCAAAACAAACTGAAATGTGAAACATTTTCTTTCTTGAAGAAGCACATAGTCCAGAAGAAATAAAAATACACAGTATTTATCACCATCTCAGAAGTTTCTAAGTTATGTCAAATATTTTTTAAAGATTTATTTATTTTAGAGAGAGAACGCATGCACAAGTGGGAGGGGCAGAGGGAGAGGGAGAGAGAATCTCAAGCAGACTCTGCACTGAGTGCAGACCCTGATGGGGGTCTTGATCCCAGGACCCTGAGATCATGACCTGAGCTGAAACCAAGAGTTGGATGCTTAACAGATTGCGCCACTCAGGTGCCCCTAAGTTATATAAAATATTATTGATAGATACTCAGTCCATCTTGGGAGATTCAGAAAAGGCTCTCTGGAAGAAGTGAGGTCTGAAACTATTTTTACTCAATAGTAGGAGTTAAGATGCAAAAAAGGGGAAGAATAACATACTGCATATGTCAGGGATAGAACTCCCAGGCAGAGTGAGCAGTGAGAGAATTCTGAAGCTCTGGCTTTTTATGTTTTTAGAACAATAATTAAGTGGTAGGAGATGAAACTAGAGAGATAAGGATAGGCAAGCAGAGAGCAGGCAATGGGGAAACATTGTATACCATGTTAAAGAACAGCTGTCTCATTTTTGGAAATCACAAAGCACTGACTGGTATAAGAGAAAAAAAAATAGAAGAAGAAGAATGACACGGTCAGAGTTGTTTTTCAGAGAGTACGTACTAGAAGTCCTATAGGCAATGTTCATATAACTAGGTCAAAGCTAGAGGCAAGTAGACTAGTCAGCAGGCAATTTTTGTACACTAAGAGAAGAGGGAAAAAATGTTAATGGAAACCATAGTAACATTCTGTTTTTGAGGTTTTGTTCATAATTCTACATGCAAATGTCGTATTTGATGGCTCAACCTCATAACTGATATTTTGTTTAGAATCTCCTTTCATTTTATCTAAATGACCTAAATCTCCTCAGTAATAGGTCTGCCTAAAGGAAAGGTTGGTGATCCTACATTTCAGGAAAGGCACTCGGTAATTGCACAAACCAACAAATGCCATTTGATTTAAAATCTGGGCTACTTACCATGCAACATTAAATGCAAATAAGCTCCCAGAAGATGGTTCTCAGTGCTTCTGAATACTTTTCCTCTCCTTTGGAGTTGATTCACCTTTCCCAAAAGAGTGCAGAGGCTGGAAGTTTCAATGTCATAGAGGGTAATGTCAGCAAGATGGAGGACTAGGAAGTCCCATCCCTTGTTGTGCCACAGAAACACTGATTTAACAACAATATAAGGAACAAACCACCTTACAAGAAGTTGAGATTCCAGTTAAGAAGTTGCAGTATCCCCGGTGAGCACAAAAACAAGATCAGTTGTACTGAAATGTGTAAAAAAGCAAATTAAGTTTACTTGTGTCAGGCCCTCCCCTGAGCCAGCAAGACTCTGCCCTAAGAGATCTTAACTACTTCCAGGGTAAGGAGAGGAGAGAGAATGGAGTGAACATTCAACATTCTGGGCATTTAACTGCACTCCCAGAGGGCAGGCTTCTGTCACATCACACACAGAGCACTGGGAGAACTAGCATAGTTTGGATGCCTGGAGAAGCTGGGAGAAGGGCATCTTCCTATAGCCATATTTGCTCGGCAAGTATCAGAGAAGATACAGAACTGAGGATTCCTCTCCTGGTTGGGGGGGGTGTAGGTAAGAGTGGGGTGTATATAGTTCCAGTGCCCCCAGGTTTTCAGTGTGCTGCTTGAGGGGCTAGTTTCTGCCTGAACTAAAACAAGAGTTGTGAAGAAACTGACGTAGAGGAGATTACTGTTCAAGGAAACAACAACAACAGATTAGACTCCTGGGACAGCTAGTAACAAAGACGTAATCTTAAGGTAGCCTAATTCGTGAAGGTCTTTCTCAGTCAAAACTAGTTCATAAAGACTGGGAGAGGTGACTCTTTTTTCAAATGTACAGACATCAATGCAAATCTACAAGGAATACAAAGAATCAGAAAAACATGACACAATCAAAAGAACAAAATAAATCTCCAGTAACCAACCCTAAAGAAATGGAGACTTAAGAAATGCTTGACAATAAATTGAATAAAAAAAGTCATCTTGGTGGCGCCTGGGTGGCTCAGTCGTTAAGCGTCTGCCTTCGGCTCAGGTCATGATCCCAGAGTCCTGGGATCGAGCCCCGCATCGGGCTCCCTGCTCTGCGGGAAGCCTGCTTTCTCCCTCTCCCACTCCCCCCGCTTGTGTTCTCTCTCTCGCTGTGTATCTCTCTCTGTCAAATAAATAAACAAAATCTTTAAAAAAAAAAAAAAAAAAGTCATCTTGAAGAAGCTGAGTGAGTTACAAGAGAATGCAGATAGAAAACTAAATAAAATCGGAAGACAATACATGAACAAATGAGAAGTTAAACAAAAAGATATAAATAATCAAAATAAATTATAGAACTAAAGAATATAATAAGAATTTAAAAAAAAAACTCACTGGAGGGGTTCATCCGAGTTGACCAAGCAGAAAAAAAGAATTGACAAACTCTGGGCACCTGGGTGGCTCAGTCGTTAAGTGTCTGCCTTCGGCTTGGGTCGTGATCTCAGGGTCCTGGGATCGAGCCCCACCTCGGGTTCCCTGCTCGGCGGGAAGCCTGCTTCTCCCTCTCCCACTCCCCCTGCTTGTGTTCCCTCTCTCGCTGTGCCTCTCTCTATCAAATAAATAAATAAAATTAAAAAAAAAAATTGACAAACTCAAAAACAAGCCATTTGAAATGATCCAGTTAAAGAATAAAAAAAAAAAAGAGAGAATGAAAAAGAGTGAAGAAAGTTTGAGGGAATTATGAGACTATGAGACAACATTGATCAAAACAATTCGTGCATTATGGGAGCCCTAGAAAAAATTGAAAAGTTAGAAAGTAAAATTATGTCTCTTTGTAGATGGCATGATCTTGCATGTAGAAAATCCTAAAGACTCCACCAAAAAGCTGTTAGAATTAATAATCAAATTCAGTAAAGTTGCAGGATATAAAATCAACATACAAAAATCAGTTATGTTTCTGTACACCAACAACAAACTATCCAAAAAGGAAATAAAGAAAACAATCCTCTTGTAATACCATCAAAAAGAATAAAATACTTAGGAATAAATTGAGCCAAAGAGGTGAAAAACTTACATACTGAAAACTACAACTAACTGGTGAAAGAAATTTATAAGACACAAATAATTGGAAAGACATCCTGTGTTCATGGATTGGAAGATACACTATTGTTAAAATGTCCATACTACAAAGAGCAATCTACAGATTCAAGGCAGCACCTATCATAATCCCAATGACATTTTTTACCAAAATAGAAAAAAATCCCAAAATTCATGTGGAACCACAAAAGATTTCAGATAGCCAAAGTAATCTTGAGAAGGAAGAACAAAGAGGGAGGCATTACACTTCCCGATTTCAAATTATATTATAAAGCTATTGCAATTCAAACAGCATGATATTGGCATAAAAACAGATACATAGACCAATGGAACAGAACAGAGGGCCTGGAAATAAACCCAGCTACCAACAGTCAACTCATTTTCCACAAGGGTGCCAAGAATACACAAGGAGGAAATGACAGTCTCTAACAAATGGTTTTGGGGAAACTGGATATCCACTGGCAAAAAAATATAATTGGACCCTTAACTTACACTATATTCAAAAATCACCTAAAATTTAAAGATTTAAACACAAGACCTGAAACTATAAAACTCTTTGAAGAAGCCATAGGGAAAAAGCTTCAAGAGATTGAGCTTGGCAATGATTTCTTGGATATGACACAAAAAACACAAGCAACAAAAGCAAAATTAGACAAGTGGGACTACCTCAAACTAAAACGTTTCTGCACAGTAGAGAAACAAAACGACAGTTAAAAGGGAAAAAAAATTGTATACCATATACCTGATAAGAGATTAATATCCATAATATAAAAAGAATTCCTACAAGTCAATAGCAAATCTAACTGGATTAAAAATGGACAAAGGAATTGAAGAGACATTTCTCCAAAGACATACAACAGCCAACAGGTATATGAAAAGGTAATCAACATCAGTAATCATCAAGGAAATGCAAATCAAAACCGTAACAAGATATTGCCTCACACCTGTTAGGGTGAGTATTACTAGAAAAACAAAAAATAAAAATTGTGGGTGGGTAAGTGGAGAAATTGGAATGCTTGTACTCTATTGGTGAGAATGGAAATTGGTCAAGCCACTAGGGAAACCAATGTGGAGATTCCTCAAAAAAGTAAAAAATAGAGTTATATACCCACAAGAATGGAAATCAGAATCTCACAGAGGTATTTGCACTCTCTTATGTTCACTGCAACAATATTCACAATAGCCAAGATATGAAAAGAAGCTAAATGTTAATGGATGAATGGATAGATAAAATGTGGCATATACATACAGTGGAATTTTTTTCAGCCTTTAAAAATAAGGAAATTCTGTCATTTGCAACACCATGGTTGAACCTGGATGACATCATGCTAAGTGAAATAAGCCAACCACAGAAGTACAAATACTTCAGGATTCCATTGATATTGTCAAACTCATAGAGGCTGAGAATAGAACTGTGGCTACTCTGGGCTAGGAGAAAAGGAAATTGGAGAGCTGTTCAATTATATAAAATTTCAGTTATACAAGATAACCAAATGCAAAATGAATAAGATCTGCTTTACAATATGACTATAATTAACAATACTGTATTGTTAAATGTATTAAGAGCTTTGTAAGAGAAATGTATTAAGAGCTTTGATCTCATGTTGAGTGTTCTTACCACAAAGCCACAAAAAGGGACACAGTGAAACTTTTGTTGGTGATGGACATGTCTATTATGTTGATTGTGGCGATAATTTAGTGAGTGTATGAAGTATATTCATATTCATCAAACTGAGCAGGTTTTGTACATCAATTATCCTAAATAAAGCTTAAAAAAAAAGGGACACTGGGAAACTTGTAGAGGTGTTGATATATCTATTACCTTGATTGTGTTAATGGTATCATGGGGGTTTGCATATATCCAAACTCATCAATTTGTGCAAATTAAATATGTGCAGTTTTTTGCATATCAATTATGTCTCAATAAAGCTGTTTTAAAAAGTTTCAATGTCATAGAATAGAATTTATTTTAGAATAGAAGAGTGGAATGAAAAATGATCTTAATGCAGCAAAATTTCTTTAGACAACTAGAGGGCCTGCTTTGCTTTTAAAGAGCAAGCACTTTGGTCCTTACAAAGTTAGTGAAAAACACAGATTAAGAATAAAGCATCTGTTGGGGCGCCTGGGTGGCTCAGTTGTTAAGCGTCTGCCTTCAGTTCAGGTCATGATCTCAGGGTCCTGGGATCGAGCCCCACACTGGGCTCCCTGCTCCGCGGGAAGCCTGCTTCTCCCTCTCCCACTCCCTCTGCTTGTGTTCCCTCTTTCTCTGTGTCTCTGTCAAATAAATAAATAAAATCTTAAAAAAAAAATAAAGCATCTGTTTAAAAAAGATTTTTAACATTAAAATGCTTTTATGAAAATAAGTGTATTTGAAAAATGAGATATAAATACTAAAAAAATGATCAATTCATTTATAGTTTTGGAATTGATATTTATTCTATACCAGTATCTTGCAAGAAGTGTTAGAATCAAGAGACCGTGTAGTCATTTCAGGAAAGGGAAGACTACCAGGTTAACCACTTTCATAATGTTTGATACTATTCTATTGGAGAAGATCAACTAATAACTATGCAAAATACTGAAAATCAAACACCAGAGGATCTAAAAAGAAAAAAAAAAGAAAAAAAAAAACTATAGTTCTTGGCCAAAGTACTAAGATAAAATTTAACAATAATTCTCATTAGTTATTAAGGACCCACCATGAGCTGGTGTTAATATGCATTTATTGTCTTATTTAATCCTCCCTGACATCTTCAGAAGTACTTTATAGGTTGGGACATAAATTAAGAGAGAGTAAGTATTTTTCCAGCTATGACAAAAGAGGGTACAAGAACTAAAATACAAATCTGGCTCTTCTTGACTTGAACATTTGTTTTCTTTTTCCTTTTCCCTCCCTCCCTCCCTCCCTCCCTCCCTCCCTTCCTTCTTTCTTTCTTTTAGTTGCAAAGGTAGAATTTAGAGCTTCATCAGTTGCATATAACATCCAGTGCTCATTACATCGAGTGCCCTCCTTAATGCCCATGACCCAGTTACCCCATCCCCCCACCCCCTGCCCTCCAGGTACCCTCTGTTTGTTTCCTAGAGTTAAGAGTCTCTTAACTCTGTTTTCGCCTTATTCTATTTTTCTTTCCCTTCCCCTCTGTTCATTTGTTGAAAGTTTGTTTTCTATCAATATACAAAAAGCTTATCTTTTAAATTCCAGTAATTACTGCTTTCAGAGACGAATGCAACGTGAAAATCCTTGCTTTAAGATGAGTATTTCCTGACTAATACATGTCTTTTTTTAGCAAGACTGAACTTGTACATCAAAGGCCATTATAGCAAAGCCAGGTGGGGCTGTGTAGTCTCACTACTCAGCAAAATTTGTTCACCAGCTAAGGGACTCTTTTTGAACTACAGCCTCACAATGTGCACATCTCAAATTTGAGCACCAGGAAAATGACAAATCACCACATGTCATGTGTCTTCAGGGATGGACGTTCAATCAGTGAAAGCCAAGGTCCTACTAAATTGCTGGAGAAAAAAATTAACTATGCAAAACATTGTAAGGAATATAGGTAATTAAAAACACCATGACTTTCAGGATGTTGTTTAATCAGTTAATAATAAAATAACAACTTTGACGGTGAAGCTGTTTAATATGTCCAGGAGCAAAACCAACCCTTGCCAGTTACTTAAATGCTTTCAAATGCCTTTCATACAACCTGAAAACAGGGTAATAAACAGTTTAGAGACAGCTGGGGATATCTGGGGATAGCTGAGACAGGGAAGGGTGGTGACAGAGGAGAGAAAGAGAGATGACTAGAGTAGTAGATTCAACCTTTAAAACAGGAGTATAGTCTTTACTTTCAAATTACAAAAAATAACCTTGATCCAATCTCAATTCACGGACAGCAGTAACAACAAAATCCAAAAAACACAAACTAGTCCATATATGCCTAGAAAATATTCAGGGCACATCAAAAATAGATAATTTGTTAGGCAAAAAGCTATTCTGTATAAATATATGTATCACCTAACCACCATTATTTTCATTATATGGGTTAACAGTGACTTAACTCACATCCACAGCTAAATGTCTGCAGTATTATAGGAAGGAGAAGTCTCTTGTATAAATGTCTAGCTGAACCTTGAAGTACTTCCCACCTTATATAATGAAATAATCATGAGAAGGGGGAAGACTGATAAATTCCGGTCTTGAGAAGAATTCCATGAAGATTGTTATGAAAGAGGTTTAAGTGGCATTTGCATGTCCTCATCGTGTGTGTGCTTCCAAAAATCAGTTCAGAGTTTCAGAGTGCAGGTGGTAGAGGAAAGAAAGAGCAGAGCGTTCCAGGTGGAGAGAAAAAAACATAAAAAAAAGAAATGCACTAATAGTTTGGATGCAGTTCTCAAGCATGATGTTAATATATCATGAATTTTATCTTAAATAACAACAAAATTTCATTAGAATATTGGAATTTGTGGAGGAGTTTTTTTTACTATAAATTGGAAGGTTATTCTTAAAATAGTTTAGTCTCCCCACAAAAGAGGATGTCAGGGTGTGAGTTAGTGAAAAGAGTGTTGAAAGGGGAGGGTGTGTTTAATAGAAGTTGTCAGGTTTTAAATCAGGGAAGATATCCTATAGCAGGGAGGAGACTGGCTTGCAAGAGAAAAACCAAAGTCAGAGTAGACTGAAGAAGGTGGGATTTATTTTTTAAGGTCACCCAATCACAGGGACTAGAAGGAAACAGGATGGTGTCAGGGGTCCTAGAGGAAGGGACTTAATCTACCAAGTTGCTCCCTCTTCTGCTGACTGTCTTTCCCTGGGAGTAGACCCATTCTCTGATTAGCTTCTTCTGTATGCATGGACACAAGGTTCACATCTTCACCAACAGAGAGAAACTGAAACTCAATAGTTTTTGTGATTCTGAATTTAACTATAATGATGATGATGATGAAGACAAAAGAGTACTTATCTGTAGATCAGACAGCCTATGGGAGGAAATTAGACTGGTTGAGCTAGGTTATCATTCTGTTCAGGGTAATTTATAATATTCATGGAAATGGCAGCACTGACTGGATCCCTAAACTTATCACATCTGATGAAGAACAAGGAGATCCATTTGAGAAAGTAGGATGCTATTCTGGCAGACCCATTAGGAAGTATCCACCACTTGGGCTGCACTACTAAATTCTCCATTTACTTATGCCCTCCATTCTCTAAGCATCCTTTAAGGCCACCTTTATCTCTTTTAAGTTTTTCTATTTTACTTCATATAATTTCTTCTTTCTCTGTTTTTATTTACTGTTTCATCTCTGAATATTTAGTACAGAAACACAGAAATTATGCTCAAAAGAAAATTTCTTTGATAATGCAAATTCTGTCATTAAGCCATACTCATTCAGGTTCAAATAACATTGCACCTCTGCCAGGTGGCTACCTGTTAAGTACTGCCCATCACTGTTTCTAGAGGAAGGCCAGAGAGCTGAAGGAGAGGAGGAAGAAGGATTATGGTTCTTTCTTTTTTTGCTTGCTGTTCTCATCAGTGTCAGCCCAGCAAATTTCCAGTCCCCAGGTTTTCCAACACTCACAGGATCAATCTCATCACTCCCTCTTCTGAAGCTACAGAACCAACCAATTGGTACCCACCCTGATCCAAGCACACGGGCCTTCCTCTGAGCTGAGACACATGGCACCATCTGACTGGTGCCCTCTCTCAGAGGCTGAGTCTCTGCTCCATAGGACCCCACTCTTAAGCTTCTAAGCTGTAAAAATTCCAGCTTCTTCCCTTGGTTCCCCCATCCTTAGGGATGGTAGCTGCTTCCTAAAGTGATAACTTTAGTGTTCTCTTCTTTCTTTTCTGTTAACAATAGTTTAGGGTAAACAAAATCTTCTTTGTTAAAATAAATGATATAATCTCTACTTCCTGACTGGCTCCTACCTGACACAAGGTAATTTATCCCAGTGCTGTTCCAGTTCACATCATACCACCTCAGGCACTCACATCCCAGACACTTCTAATGAACATTTACTTGTCTATTGTACGTGGAATATTTGTTTGTTGGGCACAATGCCAACATTCTTCTGATTCAGTTGAACATTTAGCAGCTTAAACTTCTTAAAAGGGAAATTCTGTAGCCTATTAGAAAAGAAAAACCCTAATCACAGAACACATCTGTCTGGGAAATCGTATGTTCTCTTAGTGACATTGAGAACTGTTAAAAAGTTGCTGGCCAACAACTGGGAATACAAAGCTACAAGTAAAATTACTTCTCCAGAATAGCCAGGTCATGTATCTCCAAAACATGATTAAGCTTTTTGAAAATAGGTATTGAAGAATTTGCTTTTTCTTAATAACATCATGAGTGTTAAAAATCTTAGAAATAATTTAAAAACTAATATTAATAAAGTTATGGATATGTTACATTGAAGTTAGCATACGTATGTTTGCACGAATGTGGATGTGCCCCTCCACATAATCATGTCTTGCTCACAGGAAGCTGACTTCATAAAGTCTTCATTATTGAGACCCAGAAACATGACTATAAATTTCCTTCAAAAGCCTCTTCTAGGAACCTGTAACTATTGTATGACTACCACTGATTGAGTACCTCCTCTTTTCTATACCCTATGCTAAATATTTCATAAACATATAGCAAGATTGTCATGGAAAATAATAGAGGAATTCATTTTTTCAACAGTCCTCTGAAACAGTCCAAGGCCACATGGCTAGTAAATGACAAAGAGAGATTTAAATCCAGGTCTGTTTGGTGGATTGGAAAAAAATATGGGTATTGGGGGTGGGAGTCAATTACCTTACTCTTACCTTGATCGTATCAAAACACATACTCCAGAAATATATTCAGGTGTAACATATGTGTCGCATTCTGTCATTCTGAAAGATGTAGATGTCTTTACTAATAGGATTGGAATAATGTAGCTGTTACGAAGGGTTAAAATTAAGGATACAGAAGAATTTCATGATAATGGAGGTCGTTCAGTGATTCTTTAGTGAAATTGCTAGGTGAGTTCAGGAAAGATGTGATCAAAATGACAGAACAGGCAGAAGGCTATATAAGCTTACTTTTGTGTGGGGTTTGGGAGGAGAAGAATAAAAGATTAATACTAAACACAAAAGTTTTTGAGGCCCCAAATATTCCATTTGAAAGTCTAAATTAAAAGTTACAACAATAATAATATAAGCCACATATGCTATATAGATAGAGATATATAGAGACATACAGACTTAGATATATAGAGATACAGATATTTATTTAGTTTTCATCTCAACTGGGTGAGTCCCTTTTTTCCTAAACATACACATTCCTGCCTAAATTAATCAAAATAATATTATTTACTTTTCTATCTTTAATGAATGCTGCCTTTTTTAAATAATTCAAGAATACTTTTTTCCTTCAGCTTTTAGAGAAAAACTCCTCAAACCAGATGGTTGATCTTAATTAATTCTTATCACAGAGACATCTTTGTCATAAAGTGTTTTTCACAGATGAACAGGATTATATAAGTGCTTCTGTTTACTGAATTGCTAAAAGAATGACTTTTCATGAGGGAAGCAGTCACTGTAATTTTATCTTTTATTTCTCCAACTTCCTTGGCACTTAAAAGCAATTATAACATTTAGGCTAGTGAGTCTTCACTGAAGCAAGAGACATATTTATTTTAAATGCTTATGTTTTCAAAAAAATAAATTTTTCAGGATTTTTATGTACTGCAGTGTTTAGTTTCAAAATAAATATTGGAAAGGCCACATTTGTCAGTAGGCGCTCCATCTGTGCACTTAAAAACCCACACTCATCATCAAGGCATCCAGTGGATATTGGAAGTTTTCTTTTTCTTCAACCTCTTTTGCTTCCCATCTTAACCGGAAAGAATACCAGGGGAAATCCATTCCCAGATACTCAGGCCATAAGGAAACAAAACTTTCCTTTAGAAACTGACAAGTACTTAAGGCTTCAATTTGATTTCATCTAGGAAAGGTAATACAGTTACGATCCCTATATTTTAGGAAAACTTTGAGAAGATAAACAACAAACTATGGCATGGTCACACATACACATGCAAAGACACACAGAAACTCAAAATAGAATTAAATTTCCTGGAAGAAAAGTTTCCCAAAGAGAACCACCAATACAGAAAGAAGTGAGTTTGGCATTATTATATATTAACTTCAGTTTTTGAAATAATCTTGTAGGATGAGCTATGTCATATGGCAAGCAAGTAATAAAGTCAGGATTTGAACAGAGATTGTCTGACCCCAGGAGCCAAAGTTCTCTGCATTACACTACCATGCCTCCATCCTTCTGTGACTGAAAAATATGTTTCCAGAGTCTCTCTTTTTATTTCTGAATTAATAAAGGCTTTTTGTATGAGTTCAAGTAAAAAGAGTAAATTCATTTTTATCTAAATGTCTCATCAGAGAAGTATATTCAAACTTACCAAATCACCTTGAGTTAATGTGCATGAATGATGGATGTGTGTGTCTTCTTCATTCTTTATTCTCTTTATATAAAGGCATTGTTTACCCTTTTTATTGGTTAGTCTGGTTTGACTGATTCTGTCTCCTTTGCTTTGAGTCATCATTGATATTTGTCTTGTCAAATATATTGATTGATCCAAATTTATTCCATTTGTAGACCGTAGTTCACTTACTGATGCCAGATTTAACCAATGGAATAGCCCCCATATTGAAATATAAAAATAATATTATTTTCTAAATAACAAGCATTGAAAAGGATAGGATAGTTTTGTTTTTGTTTTTTTCCTTTCTCTACTCCAACTCCGCCACACTTCTCCTTAACCCGTTAATAGTATTGGAGAAAATTCGGGAGAAGTTCAGGGGGGAACATGGGACGTTAGAAGAACCTTTACAATTTTTAAAAAATTGATGGTTCCTTCACTGACCAAATACTTAATAGTGAGTGGCTTCTTGTGCCAGTCATTGTGCTAGGGTCAGAGCAAAAAGAGGCAAATTATTATAGATCTTATAAAAATGCTTAAAAGGCCCTATGTAAGATGATAGAATAAAAAGCAATGTATGATAGGTATTCTGTAATTTAGTGGTTTTTTGAGAGAAAAACAATTTTCATTGTTAAAGGTATAAGCCAGTTGTAAATATCATTGTCTTATGAATTAAGAGTGTTAGAAATATTTTAAGTAATTGATTCAAGTCAGCCAATGAAACCTATGAAGGCAACTTTATATTGTTTCATAATAACTGACGAAAGGCATGTATAGGGCATCTTCATCACAAGCAACCAGAGAAGTTAATCTCTAGATATTCCAGAACAAGAAATAACTTTTCTGGTTGTTCAGCCTCACAAATTTTGAATAGTACCAAAGGGAGACAGTATCTGTGTGGCCACCGAGCATGGCCCACTCTGTTTAAACTTAAGTTTTCTCCTTGACTCCCAGTCTCCCACATGTTGCAGTACAGTGGTAAGTGGATGACAGCTTGGGTACTGACTGTCAGTACAGAACTCAGTTGGGTAAGCTGCAAATATATCACCATGTATAAAATGCCCCAGTTTTGCCTCTGAACTTGTAACAACCAATGAATACTATTTTTTTCTCCTTAAAATAAATTATTGGTATTCCTTACATCATTCTCAGTTGTAATTAGGAGTTATAATTGTCTTGTACTTCTGAATCCAATAAACCACCTGTTGCCCAAGAAACACTCTGTTGTATGAAATAAGGTAGCAGTTACACTTGGGCTATTTGATCATACTATGAAATACTTGAATACTGAAAACATAAAACCATGGACTTTACCTACACACTTGTATGGGCATGCAGAGAAAGAATAACCATTTGCAGATATAGAGAGTGTAAAAAAAAAACTTAAATTTTGATCAAAATTAAAATGTGTTATTTTAAAATAGGATTTTTAAAAAAAATTAACAGATATAAGGAATGTATTTTGTAAGGAGGTTTGTATATGCTATTGTGTGCTTGGAAATGCTAATGTGTGTTAATGTTAAGGTGTGTCTGTCATATCTTACTGGTGGAAACTGGAACAATTTTAAATCAGTAAAGCAGATGAGTGTATCTCGGTTGACAAGAACAAGTCTTGATCAGCAAGATACTTGGAGGTCCAGGCATGATAAAAGGAAGAATATGTATATTTTGGATGCTCTTAAGGTAGCAAGACAAGAAGATGAACTGGGTAGACTTTGTGAGTTTAGAAACAGGATTTGAATTGAGGGTCTATATGTATCAAAGTTGCAAAAGAAAAAAAGGCATGGTCAAGAGGGATGATTTTAGAGATTTGATGAAGGTTTTTTTATATATATAAATATATATATTATATATATGAAATAGAGGTATGAGATAAGCTCAGGTCATGATCCCAGGGTCCGGGGATCAAATCCCATGTCTAGCTCCCTCTGCCTCTGCCACTCCCCTGCTTGTGCTCAATCTCTCTCTCTCTCTAATAAAAAAATAAAATCTTTAAAAGGAAAAGAAATATAGGTATGAGAAATATACATATATATGTATAAAATACATATTTTACATATATAAAATATATGTAAGAATATACCACCAATTCTGAGCCTGGAGTAGAAAGTTGGGGAGAGAGAGTAAAGGAAGACAAAGCCATCACTGAAATCTGGTGAGACCTTTATTCATTGAAGGCTCGCCAGTGGGGTTTGTAACTTGGATAGAGGAGAGCAGCCAGGGCAAAACCATACCTGGGCAAGGGAAGAAACAGAAATAACACCTCAACTTCTCTCTCTTCTGCCTTCCACCATCCCATTTCCTGCCAATGGATTTTATTGGTTACATGCAAAGAAAGTCAAAGGCCAGGAGTGCTTTGATACAGTCCATAAAGGCTATAAAGGTAAATGCTCAAAAGGTGAAGCCAATTGGAAAGGCAAACAGAGAATATCCAGCCCACCATGGAAAAGGGCTAGAGTTGTGGAATAAGAGTGGGTGGGGGTGGGGGCATTGAGCCTGTGAACCCAAGAGCATCTTAGCTTCTGTACTGGTGGATATTGAAACCAGAGTAGATAAATCAAATTTTTCAGGATCCATATTATTGTCTACTCTCCATCTTGCCATTTTAATCCTTGTACTGAGAGTCACCAGAATTGATCCTCCAAGTTATTTTATAAATTCATATTTGTGATAGCCTGATCATTTGGTTGTTCTTGCCTTTTACTACTGCCCCAGAGGTTCAAAACTGACTACTAGTCATAGACTAGTAAAATGACTAGGGGTATCCTGTAATTGTACTTAAAGTCAGTAGCTTAATTTAAATATGAAATCTTGGAGATAGTACATGAGAATATGAAATTAAAATATCCACCCAAAGATAATAGATATGATAAATATACACATACTATATATATAATATACAGTATATAATATATAATTTTATTAAGTGAGTTGCCTAAGATACATCCAGATTTGCCTCACTTCAAATATCTTGCTTCTCCCCCTCTTTTTTTTTTTTTTCATTAGAACATGATATATCCGTTTTCCTCTGAGCATGTAACAATCAGTGAAGTTATTTGAAAAAGGCAGGCTGATTCTAGATCAATAAGGCTGGACTGGGATGTCTATGAAAATATCGAGAAAGAGAAAAAAGTGTCATCAGAGGAGAGATAAATCAGCTTGGTTCAGAGAAAATAATTGGAGAGAGGGGATGAGAGTGATGGTATCTTTCGCCCTTCCAAACATTGTCCTTTAAAGATTATTCTTTGACTCATGGATACAGCTTGTAGGTTCTCGTACCTTTAATCATCCAAAACAACAATAAATATTGAGAGAGAGAGTGCACGAGCACAGGGAAGAGCAGAGGCAGAGGGAGAGAGAGAATCTCAAGCAGACTCTGTGCTGACTGCAAAGCCCAATGCAGAGCTCAAACTCACAACTCTAAGCTCGAGACCTGAGCCAAAATCAAGAGTCAGATGCTTAACTGACTGAGCTACCCAGGGCGCCCTATGAGTTAGGCATTATTATTTCTACCTAGGAAATAAAGAAAATTAAACCTCAAAATTTCTACCTGTGTGATGTTGGGCAAATTAGTAGTCAAGCTAAGATTTGACACCAAATTATCTGATGGCAAAATTTTTAATTACTGTTTTACTAGAATGCAATATTTCAAATGTGAAATTAATTCAAAAATAAGTCCAAAGTCAGTTAACTGAATGAAAGCTTTCACTCTCAGGTAAATATACTCCAAGCAGATTTTCATATACATAATGCATGGCACGATTTGTGCATTGTAGTAGAAACAGCATGTTACAAAGAGCCAGACTAAGCAATCGATGACCTTCAGTTTCACCAAAGTATGTGTGTGTGAAATCATGAATCTCACTAGATGGGCTTGTTTCTTTATCATTCATTGTAATAAAAACAGTAGTTAAAAATTATACTATGCTTATGAAGTTCAGGAATCTACCTACCCCTTAAGTATTTTGTACATATTTATATATTACATATTTAGTCCAAAAGAAAGGAAATAAAGAAAAAAAAACAAACAATTGATGGCATAAATTAAAAAAATAAAACAAGAAAGTAAAAACAACGGTTGTCTCAACACTCCAATTAAAAAACAGAAACTGGGGCACCTGGGTGGCTCAGTCGGTTAAGCAGCTGCCTTTGGCTCGGGTCACGATCCCAGAGTTCTGGGATCGAGCCCCACGTCAGGCTCCTTCCTGAGCGGGGAGTCTGCTTCTCCCTCTCCCTCTGCCTGCCACTCCACCTGCTTGTGCTCTTCCTCTCTCTATCAAATAAATAAATAAAATCTTAAAAAAAAAAAAAAACAACAGAAACTGTAAGCTATTAGGATATGAATCACAAGATTCAAGTACATGCTTTCTAGAAGAACTAATTTTAAATAAAAAGATACAGATAGCTTAAAAGCAAAGATTTTTAAAAAGTAAAGCATACAAACACTAATCAGGAGAAAGTTGGAGTGGTTCTGTTAGTATAAAAAGTAGACGCCAGGAAAAGGAATATTATCTGGAATAAAGGTTACATTTCATAATGATAAAGGGATCAGTTTATCACTAGGACGTATAATCTAAATGTGTATGCACACAATAATAGAGCTTTAAAATGCCTGGAGTACATACCGATAGAAGAGAAAGGAGAAATAGCCCTACATTTATAGTGGATATTTCATATACCTTTATTGGAAATTGATGTAAAAGTAGACAAGGAATGATGACATAGAAGATGTAAATACTGTTACCTGAGATAATCAACATCTATAGGACATGGAAGGCCTATGAACCTTATTCACTAACTTGAAATAAATGTCATCTGTAGAAATGCCACAAAATAACAAAAAAATGCACATCCTTTTTAGGTGCTCACACAGTTTTATCAGGGAAGTTACATTTTTGGTCACAAGATAAGTCCCAACAAAATTAAAAGGATTGAAATAATGCAGAACATATTCTTTTACCACAACATAATTAAAATAAAAAATCAATACCAGGAAGATATTTGGAAAATCTTTATATATTTGGGAGATTAAACAACAGAATTCTAAATGACCCATGGGTCAAAGAAGAAATCAGAAGGGGAATTAGAAAATATCTTGAAAATGAGTGGAAATGAAAATGCAGCACATCACAGTATGTGGGATGCAGCTAAGCAGCACTTACAGGGAATTTGGAGATTTAAATGCTAAAATATAAACAGAAGAGATGGCTAAAATCAATGATATAATCTTTCCTGTTAAGCTAGAAAAAGAAGAGGAAATTAAAAAGAGAGTAAGTAAATGAAAGCAAATACAGAAGATAAGATAGTTATAAAGAAAGTAGGCAGACAGAAACAATCAATAAAAACAGAAGTTTGTTCTATGAACAAATCCATAAAATTGATAAACCTTTATAGACTGATCAAGAAAATGAAAAGACACAGACTGTCAGTACTAGGGGTGGAAGAAGAGATCTTACCTGACACCTGAGAGACGTAAAAGGAATAAGTCAGGAATCTTATTAACAACTTTATGCCAATGGATTTGACAACCCAAATGAAATAACTGATTCCTTGAAAGACATGATTTTTCCAAAAACGATTCAGGAATACAAAATTTGAATTGTGTTACACCTGCTACAGATATTTAATTCATTAATAAAAGACTTTTCAGGGGCGCCTGGGTGGCTCAGTCGTTAAGCGTCTGCCTTCGGCTCCGGTCATGATCCCAGGGTCCTGGGATCGAGCCCCACATCAGGCTCCCTGCTCACCCCGAAGCCTGCTTCTCCCTCTCCCACTCCCCCTGCTTGTGTTCCCTCTCTCACTGTGTCTCTGTCAAATAAATAAATAAAATCTTTTAAAAAAAAAAAAAAAGAGACTTTTCATAGAGAAAGTGCCAGGCTCAGATGGCTCCACTAGTGAGTTCTGCCAAACATTCGAAAAAGAATATTACCATTCTTTTCATCAGAAAATAGATGAAGAGGGTATGCTTCCTAACTTATTTATAAGGCCACCATAACCAGGATATCAAAAGTGAAGATGTTACAAAAGTAAAAAATATATAGACCAATATCTGTCACGAACACAGATGCAAAAGGCTAACGTAATATTAATAAGTTGAAATTCAACATTATGTAGGGTTAGCTTTATTCAAAAATGCAAGTTTGATTCAACATTCAGACATCAAATAAGGTACTTAACCATAATAACAAAATTAAGAAAAGAACCATATGATTATCTCAATAGAGGCAGAAGAAAAAGCATTTAGGAAATTTCAACATGCATTCATGATAAAACTCTAAGCAAACAAGGAATAGAAGGAATGTTCTCTGCTTGATAAAGAATATCTATTAAAAACAAACAAACAAACTTAAGCCTAACATGATACTTAATAACGTAAAAGTAATTGCTTTTGACCTAAGATCAAGAACAAGGTAAGGATACCACCCTATTACCACTTCCATTATTAAACATTGTACTAGCTAGTGTAGAAGCACAAGGAAATAAAAGACATATAGATGGGAGGAAAAGAAGCAAAATTGTCTTTTTTCTCAGACAACTTGATAATATACATAGAAAATCCTAAGAAACCTGTAAACAAGCTACTAAAAATAAAAAGGTGAGGGTTGGGGGCCCCCAAGTGATGAGCTGCCACAGGGGGAGGGAGCCTGGAGCCCAGAAGGAGGTTCGTCCGCCTCTGGGAGATGTTATCTGCATCCACAGGGGTCTAGGGGACACTTGGACAGGTGGGGACTGGGGTCCCGTGGCCATATGTACCTGTCCCTCTCTCTCCATAGTCTCAGTGGGAGTCTCTGGGCAAGTGTCCTTGGCTGGGAGTGCCTGGCATTCATCCTCCTACTGCACTGGGTGGGTTGGGAGAGAAGGAGGGTTGCTCAGGAAGGTGTCCTGCCCTGGGACCTGTCCTTGTGCTGCCTGCTCCCTAGAGGTACATAAGTAAATAAATAAATAATTTTGCAAGGTCATAGAATGCAAAGTCAGCATACAGTAATTAACAGTGTATGTATACACCAGCAATTAATAATTGAATCTATAAATGTTTGGAATAAATATGAAATACATAGGAATATTTTTTAAAATATGATCAAGATATGTACACGTTGATGAGAATAATGAATGAAATCATAAATAAATGGAGAGATAGACCAGTTTGCGATATTGAGAGTTAAATATTGATAGGCCAGTTGACAAACTTGGAAAACAGGTATCAGGCTAACTAAAAGTATTATATCGACTCTCCATCTACTGATGTTGACAACTGTATTGTGGTTTTTACCTGAGAGGTTATCCCTATTCTTCGGAAATGCACCCTGAAGTATTTTGGGTTAAAAGGCCACAGCATACCTGACTTACCCTCACATGGTTTAAAGAAAATAAAATACACGTGTATTTACACATGCTGTGTACATACTAGAGAGAGAAAGTTTGGTGGGGGGGAGCAAATGAGAGAGCAAATGCTGTGAGTTAGCGAATATGAGTAAAGCATAAATGGGGAAAGTATTTATTTATATTACTTTTATTTTTGCAACTTTTCTCTATGTTTGAAATTATTTTTGAAGAAAAAATTAAAAATTGTGTATTTGATGGGCGCCTGGGTAGCTCAGTTGGTTAAGCGACTGCCTTCGGCTCAGGTCATGATCCTGGAGTCCCAGGATCGAGTCCCGCATCGGGCTCCCTGCTCAGCAGGGAGTCTGCTTCTCCCTCTGACCCTCCTCCCTCTCATGCTCTCTGTCTCTCATTCTCTCTCTCTCAAATAAATAAATAAAATCTTAAAAAAAAAAATTGTGTATTTGAATGTACATGACCAATAAGCATAGGAAAAGATCAGCATCACAGGCCATCAGTGAACTGTATATTAAAATAACAATGATTTTCTAGTACACACCTATTGGAATGGCTAAGATTAAAGAGACTGACAATATCGAGTATTGGTGAAGATATGGAGCAACTGGGCCTCTGCTGGGAGAATGTAAAATGGTACAGGCACTTTGAAAAACAGTTTGGCAGTTTCTCAAAACATTAAACATATACTTCTTAACCCAGCATTTCTACTACTAGGTCATCACATAAGGGAGATGAAAATGTATATCTTCCTAAAGATTTATTCATGAATGTTCATAGCAACTTTGTTCATAAATAGCCCCAAACTAGAAATAAACAAAGTGCCCACCAATGAGACAGTGGGTAAACTGTGTTAAATTCATACACTGAGCAATAGAAAGAGACCGTTTAGAGATATACACGACTTGGACAAACCTCAGAAACATGCATGCTGTATAATTCCATTTACATGAAATTCCCAAAGAGACGAACTCTTCTGTATCACAAGAAGTGTACCATTGGTTTGACTGCAAGGAGTTAGATGGGGATTTTCAGGGAGGCAGAAATGTTCTTTATCTTGACTGGAGTTTTGATTCCACTGGTGTATATATCCACTTGTCAAAATGTACCAAATTGACCCTTAAATAGGTACCTTTTATTATATGTGTAAATTATGCCTAAAGAATATAAAATGAAAACCGCTTTTTACAACAACATGGATGCTAACCTTGAGGGCATTATGCTAAGTGAAATAGTCAGAGAAAAACAAGTGTTGTTTATTCTCACCTATATGTGGAATCTAAAAAAGCCACACTTGCGGGGCGCCTGGGTGGCTCAGTCGTTACACGTCTGCCTTCGGCTCCCGCATCGAGCCCCACATCGGGCTCCCTGCTCAGCGGGGACTCTGCTTCTCCCTCTCCCACTCCCCTTGCTTGTGTTCCTGCTCTTGCTCTCTTTCTCTCTGTCAAATAAATAAAATCTTTAAAAAAAAAGAGAGAGAGTAGAGTAGATAATTAAATGTTTTCACCATACACACACATACACACACGCACACAAAGTGGTAATTATGTGAGAGAATGCAGATGTTAACTAATTTTACCGTGGTAATAATTTCAGAATATATACATGTATCAGGTCATCATGTTATATACCTTCAATTTAACATATTTTATGTTAATAATGTTTCAATAAACCAGGAAAAAAGAATACTGTCACCCAGAAAAGGAAAAATAGAAGGAAGGGAGGGAGGAAGGAGGAAGGAAGGATGGAGGGATGGAGGGAGGAAGGAGAAGGAAAACTGGTAAGGAAATTTTTCTTGCTAAGATTTAAATGGCCTAAAGCCTAGTGCTCATAAAATAAACAGTCATACACTTACAAAAAGACAACATCCACCGTTTCACTCAGCACATACTATCTGAAAGGATTTGGAGCTCTGATTAGCCATTTCCATTTCTTCAGTTTTATTTTATACCCAAGACTACATGAAGGCCCACTCGGTGTCAGTATGAAAGGTTGTCTACATGCATTTTCTCAAGACCCAACTCATGTCTGTGCCTATGGGGACAGGTAAGCATCTCATTCAGGTAATCTTGATTTCTCCCAGTTTAACTCAATTCGTACATTTACTGCATACGCTGGCTATAATGCAGCGCTCACAAAGTCCACAGAATAGGAACTGAAACACCATTTTTTCTATGACATTGAAAGGAAAGCGTGGGGACTAAACTTCTGGACTCTTTTTTTTTTTTAAAGATTTATTTATTTATTTATTTATTTATTTATTTATTTATTTATTTGAGAGAGAGAGAGCACATGAGAGGGGTGAGGGGCAGAGGGAGAAGCAGACTCCCTGCTGAGCAGGGAGCCTGATGAGGGACTCGATCCCGGGACTCCAGGATCATGACCTGAGCCGAAGGCAGTCGCTTAACCAACTGAGCCACCCATGCGCCCCTAAGTTTCTGGACTCTTTACTATATTCCAGTGTCCTTCCATACATTACCTAATGCAGTCCTCACAGTGTGAAATCTCTTTTATGATCTTTATTTTACAGATGAGGAATCCGAGGCTCAGTGCAGTTAAATGGCATTTCCCATGATCATTCAACTAGAAAATGACAAAGCCAGAAAGTAACCCTATATTATTATGATTGCAAATCCCATGCTATACTTGAAATTAGCAAATAATCACATAATTTTTAAACAAGTTAGCATGTGCTCTAACAGAGACATACAATAATTTATTTTTTCAATATTTTGTGCAAGATCTATATATTCCTAAGTTGTATTTCCCCACCACTTATGATGATGATACAAATCACAATGTTAAATTTGCTAAAGGGCAGATGAACGGACGATGTGTAAATGCATACACATTCAGACAATGTCTTTTATACAAGGAAATGTGGATAAATTCACTCCTTCAAAAAGTAAGCCTTTTTATTATATGAAATATCCAGGGGACATTCTTTATCAAAGGGAATAGTAATTCCCTGGTCAATTACAGTGGGAGATTTAAATGTGTATAGTCATCTTGAAGTATCCTGAGCACGGTAGGAGTTAAGTATGCTGACATTCTCCAATGTGATGCCTGAAAATATATCTTTCCTAAAAACACTTGCCTAAGTCTTAAAACCTCAAGAGAATGGGGCCTCCTCAGGAGATTGGAAGGAATGTGGTACTCCGTATCTGGAGCATGAAGTACTAGGGGCTCAGATAAGAGATGAAGCCATAACATAAATAAACAAAAACAAGCAATAAATAAAAAGCCTGTAGCTGAAATAACAAGGATTTCTTTTTCTATATCTTTTCTTTCTTTTTTTTTTATTGTATCCCTTACTTTCCTTGGTGACCTCGTTTCCTCTGCTTGTCCTCTTGCTAACAAGTGACATAAGAAACAAATAGAAATATAAGACATGAAAATAAAAACCTTTGCATGACCTCTTAGGCCAACTTTGAATTAAAGTTTTCCTATTTTCTTCCTCTTTTACATATCTTGCTCTGAGGTAACTTCATTACTCTAAGTGAGTCTTGGAATTTGAAATCATTTTGAAGTTTCCTGAAGAAAAGCTTGAGGGGAAAGAAAAGAAAAGATTACCACACAAAGAAATATTCCATGCTCGTTTCTGCCATACTTCTGAACTCCAAATGTGAGGGGTTTTTTTTTCCCCCTTTATAAACACCCAAATGATGTATAAATAGAATAAAATTATACGAATCAAGGTCTTCAAATACTCTCATAGTATAAAACATAAAACTAAATCTATGAAATAATATTACACCATAGTGATAGCTTTGGTGTTGTGCTATATGTTTTAATCCATTCAGGGTGCTATAATAAATTATCACAAACTGGGTGGCTTATAAACAACAGAAATTTATTTCTTATTGTTCTGGAGTCTGGAAGTCCAAGATGAAATTGCTAGTATGGTCATGTTCAAGTGAACGCCCATTTTCTGATTCATAGCTCCATCTTTTCACTGTGTCTTCCCATGGTGGAAGGAGATAGGGATCTCTGTGGGGTCCCTTTTATAAGGGCATTAATCTCATTCATAGGAGCTCCAGCCTCATGATCTAATCCCCAAGTCCCCACCTGCTAATACCATCAACTCTGGAGATTAGGATTTCAACATAGGAATTTTGGGAGGACACAAACTTTCAGATCATAGCACTATCTAATATTTCTTAAAGGTTGGCTAATAAGTTCTTCTAGACTTTATTGTCAGCAAAAATGCATACCTACCAGATAATACTACTTTCTGTTTGAAAATGAGACTCATATAAGTCAACAAATTTTCCTTTGGGTATTGGTTTCTAGGAAGTACAGAATGATATTTAATAATAATAATTACTGTAATAAATACTATATTCCTGATCCCTAGACAATTATCTACCACTTATTTAGCCAAATTCCCCTTTTTATATTGTTTAAATCACGTCAAATCATTTTTAGGTATAGAACCTGAGGTATTAATGGGCTCTAACAAAATTGTGCTTCTATAATCCAACTCAAAGAGTCCATATGACTAGAGAGGATAAAAACAATAAAGATAGGATGGCTGAAGTGAGATCAATTAAAGGTTCAGTATCAACTTCAGCCATCTGGAAATGTACATTTCTGGAGTCCATCATTTTAATTCATAACCAACTAGAACATGCACATTTCTGACTGCCTATAATTACAGGGGCCTCACATATTAAGTGCTTTTTAAAAAAGCATCCCCATGTCAGTTCTTACATAAAAGAAACCAGAATCATGCGTTGCATTTGACAAATATTGATTTGTTTCTCTGTCTCAAAATTCTTTTAAAAATTGGGACCCCTGGGTGGCTCAGTTGGGTAAGCATCCAACTCTCAATTTTGGCTCAGGTCATGATCGCAAGGTCATGAGATTGAGCCCCAAGTCAGGCTCCACATTGGGCATGGAGCCTGCTTAAGATTCTCTTTCCCTCTCCCTTTGCCCCTCCCCCTGCACCACACATACCTCTCTCTCAAAAAAAAAAAAAAATTATTTAAAAAATTGTGCTTTAGTGATAGACAAGTCAATATCTTGCTTTTTTTGCTCATGCTTCCCAGAGTTCTCAAGTGATTGAGATGGTAAAACATCCTTCAAGAGGATAAAAGAAAATGATCTGTATTCCTTCTTCTATGGCACGAATGGTTAAATGGCCTTCCTCTTGCTAGCAAAGTGTATCTATCTGGTGGGTATGCACCCATCCCTTTCATTTTAAATTAAGCAGCATATTTGTCTCCCTTCTGGATTCTTCTAAATTACTGGCATTCAAATTCTCCATGATTTTTCTTTCAACCCAACAATAAGGATAAAAAGAAGAAATGTTCTCTCAAAGAGCATTTTCCCCACCAGGGTCTAGTCATGCTGGGAGGTCGAGCACTCTCTTAAGCTAAGAAACCTTCACTTATTTTTAACATTAAGAAGAGAGATTTTGTTGTTGTTGCTGTTGTTGTTTTAATAAAAATGTACTCCAATAGTATTGGAAAAGGGAGAGAAGAAAGGAAGAAGAAAAATGTTAATTGACAAAATTTTACATCAAATTACTTAAAAATCAACATTCTTTTTGTTGCAGTTATTATCAGTAAAAATAGATTACAGATATATTATTAGATATGTGAGCAAATATGCACATATAATGCTATTGTTATTTTAATAGTGAAAAACTTTAATAAACCTAAAAATCCAACTAAAGTAGATTGTTAAATAAACTCTGGTACACACATTATTTTAATGGTTACACATTCTCCATATTATCAAGAAATTTTACTTATTTTTAATTTTTATAAAAGATTTTATTTATTAGAGAGAGCACAAGCAGGGGGGTGGGGCAGAGAGAGAGGGAGAAGCAGGCTCCCTGCTGAGCAGGGAGCCCCAAGCAGGGCTAGATCCCAGGACCCTTAGATCATGACCTGATCCAAAGGCAGATGCTTAACCGCCTGAGCCACCCAGGCGCCCCTCAAGAAATTTTAAATGCATGATGTTCTACACTTTTTTTCATGCTATATAAACAAGCATAAATATAAATTTAAAAGATACATATATACACAGAAAATTTGAGTGTTATTTCTTAGAGGTGGAACTGAATTTTCAGACTTTTATCTGATATTCAAGAGAACACTGAATAGTTCTCCATTTGTTGATATATATATATATGTATGTATGTATGTATTTCAGATTGGCTCACATGATCATGGAGACTGACAAGACCCAATGGTTGCAGTCAGCAAGCTGAGATCCAGGGGAGCTGACAGTGTAGTTCAGGCTGAAAGTTGGCAGGCTCAAGACCTCTGAAGAGGCTGATATTTCATTTCCATTCTGAAAGAAGAAAAAAACAATGTCCCAGCATAAGATAGGCAAGAAGAAATTCCTTCTTGTTTGGGGAAGGGTCAGCCTTTTGTTCTGAGAGACCTTCAGTTGATTGGATGACGCCCACCCATATTAGAGAGGGAAATCAGCTTTAGTTAGTACATTGATTTTAATGTTAGTTACCCAAAAACACTGTCACAGAAATACACAGAATCATGTTTGTCCAAATAATCTGGACACAGGCCCAGGCAAGTGGACACATAAAATTAACCATCACACAGAGATTCCATTTGAAAAGTGAGTAGCTGCATGCATATTAATAGATAAAGATCATTGACATGAAGTTATGACTGGCATACCAAATCACAGGAAAGCATAGATTTTGTCAGTACTTTTCCTGGAAAGAAAGCAAGCTGACACATGTTCTAAAATTGTGCTTCGGGGCATCTGGGTGGCTCACTTGGTTAAGTGTCCAACTCTTGGTTTCAGCTCAGGTCATGATTTTGCGGTTGTGGGATCAAACCCCACATCGGGCTCTGGGCTGAGCAGAGTCTGTTTCAGATTCTCTCTCCTCCTCTCTGCCCCCCGCCCCCCAAGTGCTCTCCTCTCTCTCTCTCTCTCTCTCTCTCTAAAGTAAATAAATCTTTTAAAAAGTAAAATAAAATAAAATCGTGTTTCCAGCTGTGTGTAAGCACTGACACCTAGTCTTGAGATTCTAGACTCCCTTCAATGCTCATTTTAGCCTTCTAGGTAAGGTTTACAGAGACAGAGTGACTTATCCATTCATCCCAGTTATTACCAACCTTCTCTCTAGGTTTATCCCTTTTCAGCTACCAGGGCAAACTGTCAAAGACCTGGAAGTGGGCAGAGGAGATACTGAGTGGGCCCTCTAGGGATGACCTGATACCACAAGGGTGTCTTAAATTGTCTTTGATTGACTAAGCTATTTTACAACGATATAGGGACAGAAGAAAACTCATAGCAATGTAAATACTTCCTGCCCAGAGCAATGTAAATTATTCCTGTTCATAATAATGAACTAAGTTTTGTTTGATAGAATATAAATCTCTATAAATTAAATTCTCATTTGAACCAACTTCAGTATATTTCTGGTTCCCTCATTAATTAACAAATTATATAAAAACTTTGACATGTGTTCATTTTATATTGTATAAAATATTTATATTTGCATTGTGCCTTGAAGTTCTTTGTAAAATTCACTGTTCTTGTAATTACTTCCTCAAAAATCTGTTTTAGCCAGTGGATTACAAGCTCAGTGAAGGTAAGGACCACATTTGTCTTGTTTATTGCCGTATCCCCAGGGCTTACTATCAGGAATTTAGTAGGGCTTAGAAAATATCCTCATGGTTCCCTGAATTAGTAAATGCAAATGAATCAAAGATATTTCTGAGCAATCAAATGAGTCCTGGGGGAGAAAGTTTCAGTAGTATTAAGAAAGCATTGAATGGCCTCATTAAATCAGAACATGCAAAGTGTTTACATGCAAAATTTCTAATGAGAAAGCCATATTTAAAGAGCTCTTTGAACACCATTGCTGGGAGACTGCACTGTTTTGGAGAGGAGTCCAATAGTGTCAAAAAGGCAGAGACTACACTACCATTACAACTTGGAACAGAGACATCTTTGGATAATTATGCCAGATCTTTTTCTTCTTCCCTTAAGTTCTTGTACCTAGGGATTTACCCACACATTTGTTATTCATTTTCCATATTATTTTTTAATTTTCATTTTTAAGCATGATTTTTTTTTTTAATTAAAAATTTCTGGTTGCTATAGGATATTCTGCAAGGAATTAAGAAAGTCAAGCCCATGAGATATTTGAGCTTTTTCTACTTCATCCAGTCAGACTTAGATCTTTTGCAAAAAGATGCAGTTTGTTTAGTACTACATAGGTGATTTTATAAAGGTTGGTGGAAACTGAAAATATATCTTTCCTGATAGACTCAGTATTCTTGTTAATATTAATATCTAAACTCCTGATGCATAACTTTCAATAAACATTGAAAAAAAAAGCTACCATTTCTTTGCTCGATAACACTGGTAATGAAATTTATTATTTTGTGTCTAACTGTGGTGCTTGTATGTTAGAGAGACAGGGAGATGAGATTAAAAGACTTGCTATAGATGTAGTGCACTTCTTCCATAGTAGACAGCAAAAACAAGAAGAGGGAAAAAAAGAACTTTGAAAATAAATTTGTAATTCTGATTAGGCATTGGACAACCAACATTCACAGGCCGTTAAACTTACATTAAGGTGTTAAAATATCCAAAGATCTTTCCAGTATTTTATCTCTTTACAGTTCCTGCTTTAGAGCCACAAACATGTTACCTATTGAGAGGTTGTTTTGCCTTGCATCAGTATATTCAGTAACCATGAGAATCTTAGCTTCTTTTTTTAGCGTAATTCCTGAATACTTCCTTTTATTTTTTTCCTCCTATCCCAAAACATTTCTGATGAGTTAATTATCATTTCCAAGTAACAAATCTCTCCCTCCAATAAATGATATTGGGTAAATTAAATCTCTGTGATTACCATCTAGATTTGTCTAATTAGTAATTAATATGTTTAAAATTCTAATAAGATGGAAATGGTCAAAGAAAGTGGAGATAGCCTCATCTGCTGTCATGGTTTCTTTTATCTATTTATAAATTCATAACCTGCAGAGACCTAGAAAAGAGACCGCTTGCCTAAGCATACTTTTTAAATGGGAAATCGTAAGGCACTCTGTATCACAATGGGGTGTTCTTATGGGTGCATAGGACCTGGGTTTGAATTCTGAACCCACTCCTTAACCAAGGCTGTATGATGATTGACTTCAGTGACCTTATCTATAGAAATGGGATTGGAGGGTTGACTGGGGAAATACATATAAAGCATATTGAACCATACCTGACCCATAGCCTGCACTGAATATTGCAGAATCAAGGGACTCTGTTAATACTATTGATTGTTGAAAGAAGTTGCTATTGTGACCGAATCCAAGTTCAGCTGCCTGTTGTTCAGAAGACTCATACTCAAGAGATGAGTGTTGAATGGAAAGTAGTATGAGCTTTATTCAGGAGGCTGGCCACCTGAGGAGGGGGCAGACTCTTGTTCAAAGGCCAACTCCAAGGTTTCTGCCTGGCCCAGGGATTTTTAAAGGGGTTTGGGGTAGTTAGTCTGTAAAGGGAGTACAGTGGTCTCTAACGTCTTTTGATTACCTGTAGACTCAGTGGTGCTAGCTACAGATGTTATCTTGGTGCTCGAGGGTTGTGCACGGGGGTCTGGTTCCTGTTTTGTGATCGCATAAGTGTTCTGTTCTTTATAGAAAAGAATGTATGATCTATAAATGTACAAAAGATTAGTTAATTGATCACATGGGCTAAGGGCATTTACTAAAGTTTAAAGACTACTACGTTAGCTGGAGGGGCTGAGGTAGCTTTCCTGTATCTGTCTTCTTGACTGAAATAGTTACTTCAGCTAAAACTATTACACAGATTTCTTTAGAACTAAACAGAACGTGATGTGGGAAACAAAGGCAGAAGAAAAACTATTAAATCTCCTTACCACCTACAGCCCATTGATAAGTCCTTGAAACAGGCAGAGGGACCTTCCTCTAGGGACTCAGCTGCCTCAAGGTTAATACTTTGCTAAGGGCAACAGGCAAACTTAGCCCAACCCCCAGGATCCTGTAAGTCTACTTTAACATATAAAAATCCCTTTGGAATCTTCCTTTATCTCTACCCCCTCCCCCGATACATGTTGGCAAGCATCACCTAAGCATAGGACCCACCAATATACATCTGAAGGGTCTCATGAGTCAGGTTTTAGTAGGCAGTAATAAATGACATTTTCCCAACAATAGTTAGCCCCCTCAAGGTCTTGGAAATCTTGCTTCCAAAATTCCTTAGAGACTTAAACTATCCCAAACCCCCTCCCAACTTGAAAGTATATAATGGGCCACTCCTCATGACCCCAGTGCAGCTCTTTCTGCCCCCAGGTCCTGTCTCTGTGCTTTAATAAAACCACCTTTTTGCACCAAAGACATCTCAGGAATTCTTTCTTGGCTGTCAGCTTCGAACCCTAACATCTTTCCTCCATCAGAAGGGACATCTAGGAAGACAACCAGAGAGAGAAACAAAGGAAATCAAAACATAAAATGAAAACCTGATGAATAACATAACAAACTGGGGCAAAAATAAGGTGATGAAGGAAAGAAAAAAAATAATATTTTGTGTCAAACTGAATTGGTACAGGTATTCATTTGCTATTTGATTTGCTAGCACATAGAGTGCAATACAGCTGGCAGTTGAGAGAACTGAATAGTTCTCATAACAACAGAACTGGTGGCCTGGAAAATTGAGACAATGTTAGTATTTATGGGCTGTGTATCTTCAGGCAAGGCACTTGATCACTCTGGGTTACTTTGTTCATTTGAGGGTTTTATAGCAAATGCGTACTTAGATTCTTTCCAGCTTGAACATTTCTATAGTCTATGTTTATTTGAGTTCTATGCCCCCAATTTAATCTACTGTGCTCAATTTTATCTTTACTCTTTAAGTAATTTTTACTCTTTAAATAATTATTTCCTCCCCAATTCTGTAACACTTGTCCCAGGTCCCCTTTTACCCTGTTCTTAAAGGAAATACCCTTGGTTGGTTTGTCAGTGTTGGGGAGGAAGAAATTCCTCTACTCTTCAAGATCCTTCTAGCTGGACTAAGAATCAAATTGACATGAGACAGATAACAAATTAATCAAATTTAATAGTGTACATATGGGGAATCCATACAGACATGGAATTCCAAAGACAGGAAACATGATGATTATATGAGCTAAGAAGAAGATTGCCCTATTATGCAGCTAAGTTTCTTAGGTAAAGAGGAATCTCTGTTAATATATCTCTTTCTGGTACAAGCGGGCAGTCGGGGGGGCGGGAGTGGGTAAAGAGCATTTTCTGAATCTTCTGGGTTGGGATTGTTTTTAACTCAAAATAATGTTTGTGCCAAAGTGGGCCATCTTAGGGCAGCCTGCTCTTGGCCCCTACATGAAGAAGAGACATGCATACTTACAGAATATCTTCAAAGTAAAACAGTGTTTCGTCATGAAATTCTTCTATATTAACTTGGATGAACAGTGTTGTAATTAGCCAGCCATACCTCACAATCACATGGAAGATAAATATCATAACTAATGCTGAAGTAAGTCCATGAAATAATTATCTGTGTGATATCATACCAGCCGCCCCTCCCCACCTCCCTGCATTGATCTTTAGAAAACAAAGTTAGAGTCTTGTATCTGTGACCTCAGAGTTCTAATATGAAAAGAAAAAATTAGCAAACTAGTACATTTTGTGGATCTTTTTATGCTTTTGAGATAGATTAAATAGTAAAAATCACATAAGTTAGCTGGTGCTCCCTTACACCATTATTCCCAAACTATGATGTGCAGACAGGTCACCTGAGGGACTGTTAAGATCATGCAGATTCTGATTCCATAGGTCTAGGGTAGGGCCTGGGATCCTGATTTTCTAACGAGCTCTTAGGCAATGCTGATGCTGGGGTCTGAGGGCCAGGTTTAGAGTGATGGAGGCCTAGATTGTATAATCTCAGCCTCACCTGAACTCTCTATACATACATGTTAAGGTGAAGTAAACACCACTGCTCCACTCTTTTGCTTGAGATGTGCCCATAGGATACTTTTTGGTCTTGCAGTTTCCTTCTTCGAAAGAGGATGAAATTTTACTTGTCTTGGTAAACAGTTAAAATATCCAATGGAACAGTGATACAAAATGTTTTCAAATGTTGTTTCCCAACCCTCTTAGGAGCTTCCTGGGTAAAATCTGAGAACAGGCCCTATATGTGAAGGGCAGGGAGAGACCAAAGAAAGAGGCAGGCCACTCTAGCTTGGTAGGTGGCAGTTTTAATAAGCAAAGTGAACTTACATCTTAGGCTTATCTTGGGTGGTAGCAAGACAAATGGATCCCTGCGTCCACCAAATCTTAAAAGTTTAATGCCACATCATGGTCTCAGGGCTGTGGCCTTGGAGCAGCCTCTGGGAGTGGGAATGGCAAGTGGAACCCACATTCCTAAAACAGGAGAGGATGAGGAATCTCCCAAGTGCTTAGGAACAGCTCCTGGGTCAGTGAGTGGTCACATCTTTTCAATGACCTCTCCCAATATCAAACAGTCTATTAAAAGGAAGTTGCTGGATTCCAATGATTCCAAGATTGTATTCTGCTTAAGAACAGAACAATCTTCTGAAATTCTACACACAAGTAAAAGGAAACGAGAAGTGTAAGTTCAAAAAGTCTTTCAAGGTGCCTTGAAGGGCTTCAAGAGGTGTACATTTGGGTTTAGCCAGTCAATATCTGCATAAGAGTTGCGGCTCGAGAGATGTTGTCAATAATCAATTATCTCAAAAATGTGAGCATATGATTTATTAGAATTTCCAATAACCATGTTGTCTCCATCTTTCCCATTAAGAAAAGAGAGAGAAAATCAGTTATCTGGGCTTGGTGTCCCATAGTCCTGGGCTAGAATCCCGGCTCCTTAGCTTACCAGTCATATTACATGACATCTCTGAAATTTGATGTCCTCAATTATAGAATGAGGAGTGGTGGTAATTAATAGCACTGATCTCATAGTGTCATTGTGAGGATTAAATGAAATTGTGCACATAAAAGGTTTTGTACTCTGTTTAGTCATATAGGAAATGCTTTTTAAAAAATCTAACTGTAGAATGTGAACATACACTCACCAAAACAAAATAACAAAAAGTCAAAAACAACAACAACAAAACTCAACCTCCTAAAAGGGAGGCTGCTTTCTTTGTTAGTCTCCAAGATCTTAGGTTAAGAACAATGTATTTCAAGTATTCATAAAGCATCACTATTAGATGCTGCCAAATTTTTTCTTTTCCTTGAAATCTGTTTAATTCCTGCTGTTTATTGTGTGGCCACAGGGATGCACTGTGCTTCTTTCAAAATCTCTTTGAAAGCATTATCAGTTTGGCTGATGGAACATTTGAGCCAGAATGTAAACTGAGGAAGAACAGCCCAGGAAGACAGTGAATATATAGTAGAAAACACTTGGGACTTAGAGACAGAGAAACCTGAATGAAAATTCTGGTTCTAGCAAGTGTAAAAACTTCAACCAGTTTCATCTGTAAAATGGAGGTCACAAACCTCACTTCAAAGTGGAGTTACGATGATGAAAGCGGTAGTGGACAGAAAAATACAAAGGAGATGCCAGATACCTGTCCTGGTAGAAAATTATTTTAGAAAGCTCCTCATTTTTGCAGAGTCCTATATGATAAGATTTTCACTTTAGCTTTTCCTGATCCTCATTTCTCAGAGAAATGTAGAATTCTGTGACCTAGAATCTTCAAGAGATTGATGTAGTAAATAAAGGGGATTTCTGTTCACATCCAGGTAACCAAAATATCAGCCAGGTTCACAACCACTTGAATTAATTGAGATTTTATAATGGGATCACTTCAAAATTGTGATTCACAAGTAGGTACGTCCTTTAATCTTGCTTCTGGACTGGTGTGGGGCAGTAGTATGTAGTGCTTAGCAGCCTACAACCTGTTCCAGCGTCCTTCCTAAGGTCTTCACTTTCCAATATTGGTTTTTCAGCCTGGTAGATTGCACTGGATCAGGCCATAAGACTTTCCAACATAGAAAGGTGAAACCTGAGATTTCAGATATAGTCAAGATTATGTCCTTAGAATGTTCTCTAAGCTTTGGAAAGAAACACATTTTCAGTAGCACAAGACTATAGCACAAGACTAGTCAATATTCAGAGATTCAATAAAAAGACATGCTGATCAAGACATATGATGTGGCACATTTTCTCCTCAAATCTGGGAAACAGTTTTGACATTTCTCTTTTTGTCACAATATAATGTACTTTCAATACTGTAGTGGAATCCTCTCAGGGTGAAGTCATTTATCACAAGACTAAATGCATGAGCTGTCTTGCTTCACTCTGATGTAAAATAAAATAAGAGTATTTCCACTTTGGGGTATATGGAGTAGATGTCCTTTTTCAAATTTTTCTTTCTACATACAATTAAAAACCCTGGATATTACACATAAAACACATATAATAAGACTCTGAAAGTTGGAAGGAAGGAAGCAGACTGACTGGGCACTTTGGGACCCAAGGAATGACATAGTGGTGAGTTCCTTAGATTTTCTTTTATTTCGTATTTCCCAGACTTAAAAGTGGTAAAGCTGGCAATCTGGAAATGCCAACAGAGAGGGAAAAAAAGGCTCCAACCAAAGCCTGTTTTCTCTAGTTAAAAGAAAAAGGCAGGGTAGACCTCACAAGACAGAAAAAAATTTTAGACTACAATAATTTTATTTTATCCCAAAATCTCAGAAAAAGCTATTGCCCCACTCCTATCCCTACTATTGTAGACCACATGGGGAGCCTAGTAACACTTACCTGGCTTTAGTTAGGCTGATGGGGTGGTGTTATTAGAGAAGGCCAAATCAGGAGCTACAACTTTCATTCCTACCATGAATAATGAGACCATCCCTCCTTCCCCCTCAGTGAGACCACATGGGAAGCCTGGACTTAATCCCCACTCTGCAATAATGTGGTACTTTTCCTCCCACTCTCCATACTGGGGTGGTGTCAAGACCTATGAAATAATTAGGAAATTTCACCACTGCCCAGTAATAAGGGCATGTCCCCAACCTTGGTATGAATGAAAACCACATAGGGAAAAATAACAAGGCATTCCTACACTACCCAGGCAAAGAGGCATCAGTGGAGGCCTAGTGAGGAAATGAAGGAAATGCAAATGATGCCCATTTGCATCAGCTATAAAGAGGATCTCCTTTCTTGGGTATCAGTGGAGGCCAAGTGGCGAACCTAGATGGCTGTATCCATCTGTTAGTAATGGGGCACTGTCACTCCTTCCATTTCCAGAGGAATGTCAGAAGAAGCCAGCTGAAAGAGAAATTCAATTATGATCCAGAGTTTCATAACACAATAACCCCAATTTCCAGGTTCCAATCAAAAACCACTTGTATTACTAAGAACCAGAAAGATCTCAAACTGAATGGGAAAAGGGCAATAAATAGATACCAGCGAGATGACAGAATGTTAAAATTATTTGACAAATGTTTTAAAGCAGCTGTAATAGAAATGCTTCAGTGAGTAATGAATACCCTTAAGATAAAAAATAGAAAGTCACAGCAAGAAATAAGCATTCTTGTTGAAGAAATAGAAGATATAAAGAAGAACCAAGTGGAAATTTATCAAAATTTAAAAAATCCAATAACTGAGATAAAATAGTCAATGAACTGACTCAACAGCCAAATGGAGGAGACCAAGGGAAAAAAATCATTGAATTTGACAAAAGAACAATAGAAATTACACAATCTGGACAACAAAAAGAAAACACACACACAAATAAGAAGGGCCTCAGAGACCTGTGGGAATATAATAAAAGCTCTAATCATGTCATTGGAGTCCTAGCAGAAGAAGATAAAGGGAGTGGGGCTGAAAAGGTATTTGAAGAAATAATGGTGAAAAATATCTAAATGTGTCAAAAGACATAAACCCGTAGATTCAAGAATCTGAGAGAAACCCAGGCAGGATAAATCCAAGGAAATCGATCCCAAGACACATTATGGTCAAATTTCTGATATTTAAAGACAAGCAAATCTTGAAAGTAGACAAAGAGAAATAATGCCTTATCTGTAAGGGAAAAATAATTCAAATCACGGTGATTTTTCTCCTGAGAGATTATGTGCCAAGAGGAAGTGACACAACACCTTTTCAAATACTGTAAGAAAATAATTTTCAACCTGAAATACTATTATCAGGCAAAGTTTCCCTCAGGAATGAAGGAAAATAAAGACACTCTCAGATGAAGGCAGAACTAGCTGCCTTATGTGATTTTTATTGTTTAGCCCACCTCAAAAACATAGATACATACACAGTATGTGCTATTTTTTTTCTTTTCATATTAGAACTCTGAGGTTCACAGATACAAGATTCTAATTTTGTTTTCTAAAGAACAGTGCAGCAAGGGAGGGATTGCTGGTAAGATACCACACAGATAATTATTTCATGGACTTCAGCATTAGTTATGACATTTATCTTCCATGTGATTGTGAGGTATGGCTAATTATAATATTATTTATCTCATGATATCACACTATTGGATGATAGAGCCACTTTCATGTTCTCATTCTAAGAGCCAAACTCTTCCCACCACACTTTCATTCTTGATATGGCCAAAGAAGAAAGAGCTTTCTTCTATGTTTCCCTCACCTTTATTTTCCCCATCATCTTGAGCACATCTCTTTTTTTTAAATTTTATTTTATTATGTTATGTTAATCACCATACATTACATAATTAGTTTTTTTTTTAAAGATTTTTTATTTATTTATCTGAGAGAGAGAATGGGAGACAGAGAGCATGAGAGGGGGAGGATCAGAGGGAGAAGCAGACTCCCCGCTGAGCAGGGAGTCCGATGTGGGACTCGATTCCGGGACTCCAGGATCATGACCTGAGCCGAAGGCAGTTGCTTAACCAACTGAGCCACCCAGGCGCCCCCATAATTAGTTTTTGATGTGGTGCTCCATGATTCATTTTGAATAACACCCAGGGCTCCATGCAATACGTGCCCTCCTTAATACCCATCACTGCGCTAACCCTTCCCCTCTCTTACACAGGTGGTGCTCAGTAAATGGGAGTTAAAGAGAATGAGATCATTTTCTTCATGTAGGGCACCTCTCTTCCTTACCATGGTCTTACCACCTCATAGTTGAGATTGTAAAACTTGGCAATTCCTATTCACAGCTTTGAATGATTTAGAATTCTGTTTTGCATTTCAGTTTTGTCTGAACCCATATGGCAAAGTCAAAACTCCAAACAAATCTGATAAATTCCATCTTGTGCTAGCCATTCCCTGTGGCTTGGTAAAGCGCTGCAAGTTTTTCATTACTTAATTCTTCTTTATTCCATGACCATCTGTATCTCCATCTTCAGACTTGGATGGGTCTCGCAATTGTCTCTGAAACTCAGTATAAAAGAGCTCCAGTATGTCATTTGTTAAGTGTGAGTCTTTAAGAGACCAAGACAGAAAATAAACCAACTTGAAAATAGAGTTTGTAATACCAGAGTAGCATACTATTTCAACACAGGTATGTTCAACTATGCAAGATGACTCTCGGAGTAAGAATCCACCTTTAGAGTTCATAGATTGTTACTTAGTAACCAGCATAAATATTTACCAAGTAAATAATATTTATCAAGTACTAAGGACTTAGCATATACTGTTGTATTAAGTTCTTCAAACAAGCCTTTAAACCAAACACTAGTGTTATCCCCACTTAATCTTTTAGTTTAGTTTATCTGTAAAAGTGCTGGGCATCCAAAAATTGAGTTATTCTTTTCCACAAAGTGTACGTTGTACATATGAACACTCAGACTAAAATACAGAGATAGGCTTCAGAGAAGATTTTTATATCTGAGCTGTGTCTTGAAGAATGAATGGGATTTGAACAGGCAGAGCGTGATGGAAAGGATATTTTGGGATGTACAGATCAATCTGTACAGAAAAATCCAGTGGAACTTATAATCGAATGATTTACTCAGACAACAACATGGCAAAATCTGTGGGTAGAGAGCAATGTGAGAAGGTGTCTGATGACTAGGAAAGTCGCTTTGGGCTTCTTATGGGTGGCCTTGAATATGCCAACCACCTGGACTTCATTCTCTAGGTGGTGAGGTGCCGAAACGGGGAAGGCTGTGACCCTCTGGCAGCAATGCGAATGATTCATTGAAAAAGAATCAGAGACAGGAACATGAGGTAGGTCTTCTCAGACTAATTGGTTGAGGGTGAACATGAGCTTTGAGCTCATTAATATGCTTTGCTCTCTATTAGACTTTATGTCCTGTGGCTCATTAATTCCCTGTTGATATAGCCTCAGGCTGCGTTTCCTCCTCACTGAGTTCATGGGGTAAAGATTTTCCTCTCCCCCTTAAAACTATATCAACATCCAGCTTCACTGGGCTGTGCAGCATTTGCTGATTCTTTCGTGAGCACCTCTGACCCATAAGTGAGTTCCATTTCAAACTTTAACTCAAGAGCTAGGGGGAAAATAAATCAGATGTGATGAGATTTGGCTGAGATATTCACAACATCTATTTCTGAGAATTTTTACAACTGAGATACAGTTTCTTTGTTTGTATCATTGATCTTATTTCTCCAGAGGGTGGAAAGTGTGATGGTTTGGGGCTAACTTTTATCATTCAGCATGTTTGATGAGAGGGGATAGACGAGGCCAAAGCAAAGGCTTAGGTAATTGTTTTCTTTTTTAATAAATTGAAAATGCTTACATAATGTATATGCCTCCTGCTATACATAAACATAAAATAAAAATAAATCTAAAACAAATGGCTGAAGAAAATGGAACAAATGGAAAATGAGACAGAATGAGATGATAGAAATGAATGAGAAAAGGGCACTGGGGTGGCTCATTTGGTTAAGCGTCTTAAGTCTTGATTTTGGCTCAGGTCATGATTCAGGGTTGGGGGATCGAGCCCCACATCAGGCTCCATGCTCAGTGGGGAATCTGCTTCTCTCTCTCTCCCTCTCCCCTCCCCCTGCTCATGCTCTCTCTCTAAAAGAAATAAATCTTTTTAAAAATATGAAAGCAACAGGAGTACTCACAATGTTGATCTTAACAACCTGCACATGTGTTAAGTGGCAGGCCATAAATCGGGTTATGACTCTTCTTTAACCAACCCAGGGATCATGAGCCTTTTCAGTGTCCATTAAGGGAAGAAGGAAAAAGTAAACAAAACCCAAAAGCTTGTATTCAAGAAACATGCCATTTGTGTTCTGAGTTCTCTAATATTCTGGTACCCAGGAGAATATTACAGTTTATAATGAAAACAGTTCTTCAAAAATATCTTTATAGAAAACTGCCACTTCAGAGAATCTTTCTCAGTTTTACCCATTAGTATATGAATGAAATACATTTCAATAACAAATGCTAGGAGGTTGATGGTGGAAGAAAGAATACAGTAAGGCTGTTCAGATATGAAGTTTTCTAATCATCTTACATAATAATAGGTTTTAAAGCAGGTATCCTTCACCTCAGATATATTGGTCTCTGGAGAATCTTTCTAAGTGTATGGTTGGGGCCAACCCCAGATCCATTAGAACATTTCATTTTGGACCAGGCTTCTTTCTGGGGTACCACTAAAGTAAACTGGATGCAAAATACCTAGCTAAGGAAGCAAACGAACTAATTTATGATATAGTAATAGCAAATACATCCGTTTTGTATTGGAAGACTTTGCCAAAATTATTGACTTAGATTTTACAATAATTAATTGTCATTTGTGATTTGTTAACTGGAGCTTTTTTGACTTCTCAAGGAAATACTTAATTGATTTATTTCTGAAACAAAACCTAAGTAGAAAGTATTTCTTGGAATGAAAGACAAGGTGTTGAGAAAAAAAAATATGGTCCCTGAGAATCTTGAGTGCCTCATATATTGAGAGCTGGGGAGATAGCTGGGGAGAAATGGACCACTTCAGAGACAGACGTCTGCTTCACGACCTTGCAAGTGGCTGTTCCAACTAATGAAACATGGAAATTGGATTCCATCCAATGGTAGGCTAAAAAATTAGAGAGAGATTTTTATTTCTTGCTTTCTCTACTGAGCATTTTCAGCATCTTTGCTGCACACCCTCACAAAGTTATTTACCACAGGTGTGCTGGTAATTATGATATATTATAAACATTTACGTTGTATAATGGTCCTCAACGTCTTCCACCTGTGACCTGGTGCCTGCATACCAAGCAGTCATGCAAAGCAGGTAGAAAAACAGGCTGCCAACCTAAGATTTGTTTTTCTCTTTTCCAATGTGCCTTTCTCTTAGGGCATGAATGTTTATCTAGGTATTTTTCCCCTCGGTTTTCTAAATGGTTGCGGTTAATGGCATTTTTTTCAATCTTAAAATATTAACAATTTTAAATAGAAACCTTTCCAAATGACATGCATGCTTCGTCATCTTCTTAAACCAAGTAAAGTTAAAACAAATTTCCATTTATTTTCTAAATGACCCAGATCTTATTTTATCAATAATTAGACCATGATGAAATGAGTCTTATTGGTGGGTATTAATGAAGCAAAAGCAGGTTTTGCTTGTGCTAAATGGTCACATATGTCAGTGTCTTATGAACTCTCGCCTTTGCTTTATAATAATGATAAAATCTTCTACTACATTGTGGCCCAACTGCTGTTTAGCAGTTTTGCTCGCTGATATCAATGTTTCTGCATTTAGTGTCATTCCCCCAGTGCATCCCCATTATAATGAGCATCTCTTTTTCTTAAAGCATACCTACTCTAATAGCATCAGCAGTGGTAACAATCAGCACCCACAGCACCTAACCAGGGCTTAATGTAGTCCACGAACTCCATGAGAAACTTTACAGCTTGTGCTTCATTTTCCTTCTCAATTGCTTATGAGCTAATAACAGCTCTATTATTAACCCAGGTCAGGAGTTTTTAAGATCAGAGAGTTGAGACAAAGAGAACATTTGATTTGGGGAGCCTGGGTGGCTCAGTCGTTAAGCGTCTGCCTTCGGCTCAGGTCATGATCCCAGAGTCCTGGGATCGAGCCCCGCATCGGGATCTCTGCTCGGTGGGAAGCCTGCTTCTCCCTCTCCTACTCCCCCTGCTTGTGTTCCCTCTCTCGTTCTCTTTCTCTGTCAAATAAATAAATGCAATCTTAAAAAAAGAAAAAAAGAACATTTGATTTGTTTGCAATTACTCGGAGTGGAAGTTGGTAGTAAATACAAGCTCCTATTTCACTACTTTTGGAGCAGCAAGTCCTGAGGATCAACATTTTTGAAAAAAGGAGACAAGAGATTTTACCTCATGGCTCTGTGGGATTGAGGATATTAGAGATCTAACCTCCAAAGAGGTAAGATTGAATGTGCTAAAATCCTGTGCATAAGAAGATGTTAGATTTTTTTTTCCTTCTTGAGAGATCATTAAGTTGCCAGAAAGTTAGGAGAGAACACAAATTAACACAGCTCGAGAATCTAAACATTTCAAGATAATAATGTGGCGTTCACACGGGAAAAAAAAAAAAAAACCTGAAACAAACAATAAAATATTCTTTGGAAGGAAATCCATGAGAGCATCTGTCAGACAGGTAGATAAACTAAACCAAATATATCTAAACAAAGAAACTCAAGTCCCACACTCACAGGAAATTCCATAGACATATGAAATGTACGTCTACAACAACATAAAACAGTGAATTTTGGATTTTTTTCAGAGCATAATCCTTGTCTTTAGCTCGGTTCTGTTTACTACCTTCTCCTGAAATTCAGACTAAATGTTGGAAGAGGGCCAGGGATATGGTGAGCAAGAAAGATGAAGGGGCCAAAAAGTCATGATGAGAATACTGTCCTAAGTGCTGAAGATACTATTAAAAAGCTTCAGGGATCAGTAAAGGGAGTTGGTTTGGGAAAAAGAAGCTCAGGTATTGGCATGTTAATTTTGAGGTGCCAGCAGTGCATCTAAAGGCACTATTCAATAGGCAGTGGGTTATCCTGTTCTCAGGTTCCAAGGGAAGAACTGAGTTGGACCTGGTGACTCAGGAGATACTTTCATATGAGAGATCTGAGAAGGAGATTAGCCATTTGAAGGGAGGAGACAAGAACCCAGGCTAATGCCATATCCCAGAAACCATGGAAGGAAAAGATTTCAGAAAGAAGGGGGCAGGGGTGATCAGAACTGCCAAACTATTCTTTGAAAAAACTTAACATAACTTTATGTGAGAAGGTGAGTTGAACCCCAGTGTGGTAGGAGAACATCAAGCTTGTGGAAAATTCTAGCCTCCCTTTCAAGTTTATAGTCTTGTTAGACCACTCTTTGAGAACAGTCTGTTGAATCCAATTCGTTTTGCACCTAAACCCTCTGGTTTCTAACCTAGATGCTTATCATTGATGCTTTTTACCTTTTTGTCACTGCTTATAATTGCCACTAGGGGCCTCTGTCTCAATTTCTATTTTAACTTCTCTCCACAATTTTTCTGGTTATTCCTCACCTTGAATTTCTCACAGTTAAAAATGTCCCCTTCATGGGGCGCCTGGGTGGCTCAGTCATTAAGCATCTGCCTTCGGCTCAGGTCATGGTCCCAGGGTCCTGGGATCGAGCCCCACATCAGGCTCCCTGCCCAGCAGAAAGCCTGCCTCGCCCTCTCCCACTCCCCCTGCTTGTGCTCCCTCTCTCGCTCTCTGTCTCTGTCAAATAAATAAAATCTTAAAAAAAAAAAAAAATGTCCCCTTTACCTGTCTATCCTTTGCCATCCTCATGCACAAGTTTCCACAGGACAGGGGTGTAGACTCGACACCGAAGAGGCCATATTAGGAGTGCATACACACACTAGAAAACTCCACGTAATTATTTTGTTAATCAAACTTTTAGGCATCATGAACCTAAAGGAAACATTTTTACTGTAAAAATACATTTTAAGTATTTATATGTAAATTAAGCTCTTTTCCCATTCTATAGTTGGTAACACTTAGAAAACCTGTTGCCATTGAATATCGCATTCTTACTTTGTTCTGTAGATAAAAACAAAAAGGCTTAGATAAAGGAGGACAAAGTTAGCTTCTGGAAAGGGAAATATGTGTGAACAAAATATACAGTATGTTCACTGTGTTAGTCAGCTCCAGCTGCTATAACAAAATACCATAGACTGGATAGCTTAAAGAAGAGACATTTAATTCTTACAGTTCTAGATACTGGGAAGCCAAAAATCAAAGTTACAATGTATTTGATGTTTGGGGAGAGCCCTTTCTCTGGCTTGCAGGTGGCTGCCTTCTTGCTCTGTCCTCACATGCCCTTTCTTCAGTGTACTAATCCCATTATGTGGGTCACACCCTCATGACTTCATCAACCTGATTATATCCGAAAAGCTTTACCTCCAAACACCATCACATGGCAGTGAGAGCTTCAGTATATGAATCTGGGGGGAACCCAAACTTTTAGTCCATGAAATTAAGTGAGATGAAAATCTCATACTTCTCACTTTCCTCTTCTCTCCTCCTCCCTGGATGACTTTGGTTTTGGTTTGTTTTGTTGTTTTATAAGCTGTCACATTGCTACATGCAGATTGAAGCTCCAGGCAATTGCAATTAAATCAGGAAAAAGATATGCATTCACCAAGGTTAACATAAGCTGCAGCTTAATCAGGATGAAACAAATAAATACATCCAGGACCTCAAAATAAATATAGTCATTTCAATCATATTCTCCTTAGCTCCGCCCCCCCAGTAAACCTAGAAAACATGCACAATCAAAATCTAAATAAGTTCCCAAATCAATATATGTGTCACTAAAATTTTCACGCTACAAATGTAACATATCATTTCAAGTTACGGGCTATTGTTTTCAAAACAAGTTATGGTAGTATTAAAGGCAAATATTGATACAATAGAACCTCCTTTTTTTATCAACTCTAGACACATGTATAAACTTAGTTTTGATCTAATTAACAGATAAATACCTATAATGAACTCAGTTGCCTTAATCTGTATTTGAATACATGTCTCCTTTCAAATTTGATTTTCAGATATAACTTTTAGTAAATTTCATTTGGTGCTTTCTCTAAAGACTTATCCATCTTACATCTAAGTAGATGTGCATATTACAAAGACATTAAGGATGGTCATTCAAGTATAATAGGAAATACAAACTTTATATTAATAGATTCTTTTGACACAGCATTACATTTATCATCATCCCTTTTCCATGGTTCTTTAAATAGCCTCCTATTTCACTTGGGTGATTTCAGCCTCTATAAAGAACTCTCCATATTACTGTCAGTTATCATCCTCAAAAACACTGATTATTTATTTTCTCAAAAATGTTTTATGTGTCCCTATTTCCTACACACTTTGTTCTCAATTCTTTAGTCTAATTGCTAAAACCCTCCATGTTGTGTCCCACACTCTTGTTTTTCCTAATTAAATAATTTTATAGGAATCAACTCCAACAAAGCCTAGACTGCACACACCTGATGATGTCATCTTTGATCAGGCCTTTATAGCTCGGAGCAGTATTTGCCTTGCCTCCATCTCTGTCAATTTTCTACTCTTTCTTCAAGACTGAAGTCAGACCTATCCCCTCTGTGATGCCTGCCTCTGATGTTCCCAGTTGGGTTTACTCTTTCTTTTGCACTGCCCAGCAGTACTTTGTGTGTTTATACTTATTGAAATAGCATGTATTTCGGGGCGCGTGGGTGGCTCAGTCGTTAAGCGTCTGCCTTCGGCTCAGGTCATGATCCCAGGGTCCTGGGATCGAGCCCTGCATCAGGCTCCCTGCTCCGCGGGAAGCCTGCTTCTCCCTCTCCCACTCCCCCTGCTTGTGTTCCCTCTCTCGCCGTGTCTCTCTCTGTCAAATAAATAAACTCTTAAAAAAAAAAAGAAAGAAAGAAATAGCATGTATCTCATTCCCCTGCCTTACTTTTAGTAATTTACATGTGCATCTCTTGATCTAAATCTTGAGCGTCTTAAAGAGGCAACATCCCACTCATTTCGATACATAATCTAGAATACCCTCGCATAATCTAGAATCCTGTTGGTACCTGGTAGATACACATTGATTAATTTATCTTTTTATCCACCCATCTATCCATTCATTTAGTCATTATCTCCCACATGTGGTACCCAGTGGTAATGAGGACACAGTAAATGAACATAAATAAGGTATTAGTACCTGCCTTGACTTCATTGATAGTAGTGCAGGAGCAAAGTAACAGGTAGTTGCAATGAAATGTGCAATGGGTGTTAGGCATAGTTAGAACTTTAGGATGAGGAGAGTGCCATGGTCTAGGGGTCGTAAAAGTCCTCCTTGAGAAAGTGATCTTTAATTTGAAGCTGGAAAGATTAGATAATATTCACCACTCTAGGAAGTGACAGGAGGCAGAATATGAGGTATTTGAATAAGCTGTTCACTCTAAAGAAAGAAAGAGAATTTGGAAATCGGAAAAGATGAAAGAAGTTGTGGTTATTTTCTGAAACAGAAAATGGGAGGAAAGAATGAAATAGAAGACACTGGATTAAGAGAAATTTTATGGAATAAGGTCTCTTAAGGAGGTAGGGAAACCATTTAAATTTAAAGTTCCAAAATATGGAAATAAATAGTAGGATTTTAAAAATATTTTACTATATTCTGACTTCTCCAAAAGAAGATTTGAAGGGGCTGCTAAACAATAGTCAAGTTGTAAGAAAATAGGGAAAATAGGAAGTACTTCTTTCTAAAACATCTTTGGTAAAAGGCCAAATATGTTTGTTCTTACCCAATAACAGTATGTCTGTGTGCTTAATTGATTATTTTTCGTAAACTCTGAATGTCTGTTCATGCTTAATTCTCCATCTCACCTACAAGACCCAACCTTAGCTGGTATCCAACAAGTAATTGTTGAATGAGAGTGAATATATACAATTTTGTATATCTTCCAAAATATGTAGATATGGTCACATTGCCCACGTTATGGATTTACTTTAACATATTTCTGTTGTACATTTCTGCTTTGTTAGCTTCCAGCCTCATATTCACACTGTGAAATCAGCCCTAAGACCACCATTAGGCTACAAGCATCTCCCTGCTTCAAATGCTGTATGTCTCCCCTGTACCATTTCTTCCCAGTGCCCATTATTTTCAGACTTTTCTGATATAAGGATTCTTGACTCTCTCCCCCTTACCATTCAGATTTATTCTCTTAAAAATTACATTTAAGTCAGAACCAGTTCTTACTAAATGCTACCATTTTTTCCTTCCTAATGCTTCTTTCTTTGTTTTCTCTTCTGTGTATTTTGTTTGTTTTTGAAAGAGTCTCAAACATCAACTGCTTCACCTTCCACTGAGGGCTTAAATCCCCTCTGTGGTAATGCCAACTAGTGGTCATTTTATTCTGTTCAAACAAGTTAGTTATAGAACAGATGGTATCCAATCCCCCAATAATTTTGTACGGAATTAATTATCAAGATAGTCTTCATTTTAATGAACTGAATTTGGGTCTCTTTGTAACCTTTGTAAAAATTGTTCTCCATTATACTATCTGGAAAAAAAATTATTCCCTTTCCTGCATCATAGAATTCCAGTATTTTAAAGCAACCCTTATAGCATCATATCTTCCTCTAAAGACAGTGTGGTCCAGAAGACAGGTAAGGTGTCCTGAGTCTTTGAGATTTTCATATACTTATCTCAACCCCTATCCCTTGTTCATAAAGGTCTAAATCAACCACCAATGTTTCTGAGATTTTATGCCTATGCTTTTGAGCTTGTGCTCTTGAATATAGTCATTTTTATCTAAATGTCATTTATCAAGACAGGGAACTGAACACTTTCCTCAATTCCTTGATTCCATTTAACCCAAATGATTTGCTGAAGAGTGGGGATTCTGAGAATATAGTGGTATGTAAGAGTAGTTTGCTTCCCAGCAGTGCATCTCCTTCAGACTGAACACTTAATATTCCTGTTCTCATCTTGTCTTTAACTACTCCAAGGTATTTTTCATTGACTAACTTTCTTTCCTGTCCTTCTCAACCTTTTTGTCTTCTCACTGGCTCATCTTCTTATTCTTCTATCTTCTCTCTTTTCTCTCCTCACTGAAATTATGGGCAGATTCTCTCTCCTCTTCCTTCCTTCTCTTCTTTCTCCTCCTTTCTCCATCCTCCTCCTCATCTCTCTCTTATCTCACTATTAGTTCTGCCTTACAAATGTAGGTGTAAGATTCAGAGAAGTTAAGAGATTTGTGTGAGACCACCTGGCTAGCAAGTAATAGAACCAAGATTCACATGGTCTGTTAGCTTAGTTTGGAGTAAGCATTACACTGTTCTCAACAATTGCTCATATGGCGTGGTTCAAAATGATAAGCAGGCCCTTCTCTGCAGAACACCTACCTACCTATTGATGCGTTGGTGTAGTAATAGCAAATGCTCACATAGTGTTCATTATGTGCCTGGTATATAAACTCACTGTATCTACTAATATATTTAATTCCTACACATCTCTAAGAACATTTTTTTATTATTCTGATTTTATAAACAGGCAATGGACATACATAAAGATTGAACGACTAGCTCTAGTCCTCTAGCTAGTAGGCAGTAGAGTGAGGATCCGATTTCAGGTACTTTTGACTGCTAATCTCACGCTCTTAACTACTATGCTGGGCTACCAGACTGAGCCAGAAATTCTCAGTGTCTTCTGACTAGCTCATTCATGATAAGCCTGCTAACATACAGACATTATGTTAAGATGCATACAGAATTAGCTTATTTGACTTTTATGTCAGAGACCATGATAGACAAACAATGAAAAATACGCGCTTTCTCTGTCCTTAGGCTTATAATCCAGTGAAGGAGGTTTACACAAACAAGTACATTCACTCACGTTTAATATGTGGACTTCTCATTAGATACTATGGGGACTCATATGTATGGAGACTTTGTGGGTACCCAGAGATGAGAATAATGAATGCTAACTCACAAAATCTAATGAAATATTTTGGACAAAGAAAAGTTGGAGTCCAACCTTGAAAGACAATATGCATTATCAGGACAACTAGAAGTGGGAACTTGATGAATGTGATGTCTCAAATATTCTATAAAACCTAAGCTGCATGATCTGAGGCCTGAAAGAATGAAATCAATAGAGGGCAATTCTTTTAAGCCACTTTGAACTTAATTCAATAAAAATTCCCATGATATATTTATATAAGTAGCAGTGATTTTAACCTTGTACATGTACTTCTATTTTTGTTTAATCTGACCTTCCTAAAGTTAATGTGGTTAAATCTGACCCATGATGCCTGCCAGATATATAGTAAAAGATTAATGGATTAAATATTTTTATCTATTTGGAAATGTAATCAATGTGTCAGTGGATGCCTTTAATAATGAACTGAATAAAAGGCACACCTTTTAATACTGAAGTGAACAAGGGTAAGCTAAAAGCCATATGCTATATCACTGGAGTTATTTTTGTTGAATTAAAGTTTTACTAATAGTTGATGTATAGATTGCAAATAGAACATATTTTTAAACTTAATTATATATTTTACTTTTTAATAACAAAACAAAGAAATTAAATACTGTACCCATCACTGTTCCATTGTCTTTAATTTTGAAACTAACTGTGTGTATTTATCTAGAAATAGAAGCCTATTAGGCCATACATGCTTGTACATAGCACAGAGCTGTGGTCAGGCATTATGTAATACATACTACTGTATCGATTTTTTTTATATGTCAAATATTTTGTTTGCAACTTTTTATTTGGATGTAACTTCAAGCGTACAGGAAAGTTGCAAACCCTGCATTCAGATTCACCAACTGCTTGTTTTGCTCTTTGTGTGTGAAGGTATGTATAAAATATATGTTACACATGTAAGACTAGGGTGCATGATCTAATTTTATACACACACACAATTTTTAAAAAATATTTGAGAGAAGGTTATAGATATGATGCCCCTTTTCCTCTAAATTCTTCAGTGTGTAATTCCTAAGAGTAAAGGCATTCTGTTACATATGCACAGATAAGTGGTCAAAATTAGGAAAATTTGCCCTGAGACTGTACCATTATGTTGTCTACAGTCCATAGTTAAATTGTGTTAATTTTCCCAGTAATGTTTTGTGTAGGCATTTCATTCCTTATCCAGGATCCAATCTGGGATTACACATCATATTTAGCTTTCATGTATCTTTTCTTCTTAATGTAGAACAACTTTTCAACCCTTCTTTGCATTTATTGACCCTGAATTTAGAAGAGTACTGGATAGTACAGTATGTCCTAAATTTGGGTTTGTCTGATTTCTCTTAATAATTACATGGATGTATTTGGAGTGCTTGAAGGAATACCACAGAATAGTGCTGTATGCTTCTCAGTGTATCATATCATAAAGCACATGATGCCAGTTAGTCCCATTATTGGTGATGTTAACTTTGATTACTTAGAGCATCAGTGGGTTTTCTCTACTATAACGTTACTACTCTCACCTTGTAATTAATAAGTCATTTGTGGAGAAATATTTTTAAATTATTTAACTGTTCTCTTTTTTATCAAACTGTTACTGCATAGTTTTAGCAACCATTGGTGATTTTCCTAAATCCAGCATTCCCTCTATATATATCAGTTGGCATTCATATATAAGGTTCTTTCTCTTTCCTATTTGTTTCTTTATTTATCTGTATTACTGTGCGTTCATAGATCTGTTTATTGCTCCACAAGTCTGTTACTCATTTTATTTTGATGTTCAAACTGTCTCAGTTTTGGCCAGTGGAAGTCTCTTCACACTGGCTACTGTGTGGACATTTTGGGCATGCCCTTATCTTTCTTTATATAGTTCCTTATTTTCTGGCACATCAAGAGTACCAAGTTTGTTGTTAACTCTCTTTGACCCACTGCTGGATTCAACCTTTCCCTCAAGTCACCTTGACTCATTTGAGAGAACAGTTACATTTAAAAGGCAGGATATGAATGCTGTGTGTTTTTGTTGCTAAGAATATGTCATTACTTTTAACCCCTTCCAGTGGAAAAACAGGGAAATTGTGTGTGTGTGTGTGTGTATGTCTCAGAGAGAGAGAGAAATCAAAAGGGAAATAAAACATTTCACAGATTCATCTGGTAAGATACTAGATTCATGGATGTGTATCTCTTTCAGAAAAAAAAAAAAACTCAAGAATTATAATTGGTGTTTAAATACACAGTGTTCTGATTGGTCTCCAAAATATCTTTTGTTTGGCAGCAAGAGCTGTTTCTAAGACCCAGTCTAATAACAATATGGACTGATAACTCTTTCCAGAGATTTGGCCATACCCGGTATAGGCAAATGAAATGAGAATGATGAGGTTTCTAGGAGAGAATGTATCTTAAAAAGGGTGAGTTTAAGAATAAGTCTAGGAATATTGGAAGATTTAGGTTTTGACTTTAAATTGTGCCCCTGCACATATGAACTGATTTAGGAAATAGACCTGACAGTTTTGAGTCTCATTTTTCTTTTGTTATCAGCTCTTTTGCTCATTTTCTTTTGCCTAAGACAGATGCCCACCATCATTTCATCTGTAAATAACTAAAACTTTGTTGTCTAAAAAGGCCTTTTTTTGTAAAGCACCCTTAACCTCGTTCATTCCATTCTGATGACATATAGTAAGGATTAAAAGTTCTACAAATTCCTCCTTAGCTCAAATACCCTTTGATGAAATCACATGCTTATGTTCTAGGAAATTATAATATGTAAAGAGCTAAGACCCTCTTGGGCACCTGGATGGTGCGGTGGGTTAAGCAGCTGACTCTTGGGTTTGGCTCAGGTTGTGATCTCGAGGGCTGTGAGACTGAGCCCAGCATCAGGCTCTGCCCTCAGCAGGGAGTCTGCTTGAGATTCTCTCTCTCGCTTTTCCTCTGCCCCCCCCCAAATAAATAAATAAATCATAAATAAATAAAAGATAGATAGATAGATAGGTCCCTCTGAGATCTCCCAGTTAGTACATGGCTGTGTCTAGGCTGAAACTTAGCTCTCCTAATTTTGAATTGTATGTAATTACTCCCACAACTATCTCTCTTGTTTTATGTCATGAATTCCTCCCTTGGGTATAAATGGTACATATTCTTCCTCAACAAAATGTTTCATGCAAGAACCTCAGGGCAGAAGAGCAGGAGATCCTCTCTGGTTATACATATATATGACTGAATTTCTACTATATCAAATTTGAAAGGAGGAAAGCATTCAGGAGAGGGCCTGTGTGCTGCCAGCTTGATGTGCTTTTTAATTCAGTATTTATTAATTGGTATAGCCTGGTGCTGTGCTGGGCACTGGAAAGAAAGTAATGAGGTACAGGGCCTTTCTGCATGGAACTCAAAGACTAGTGAGGCCCATGATAAATATTACTTTGTAGACATAAAATATGAAATAATGAAAAAAGTGAATAATTAAAGAAGGAGTCACAGAAGCAAGGCTGTTTGGCCGGCATTTTGAAGGATGAATAGGATTTGTCACAGGTAGAGGAGAGTATAATATGTCTTTACAAACTAATGTGGACACTGCAGTGTTATGCCCAGACTCCCACTTAGGACTAAGGCATTTATTCTCCCATCTGTTTGGAGCATGGGTTGTTGATAGCTCATGGCTGAATATATTTCTGTGACTTGCCTTCAGACATAGTGAGATGCCTTGCCTGAGGTTAGGCTCCCTCCTCAGAGTCAGACTGCATTCAGTGACAATACTGAGATTAGCTAAGGCTTCTCTCTAAAAGGCTTCACATCTTTCACTACCCAGTTCTACATCTCTTAATTCATTTTGTTCCAGAAAGCACACCCCAATAAATCTGCAGTTCAAATAAAGTTCTCTTTACCTAAGACATGGAGAAAGGGACTGTTTTGTTCAAAGTACCAAGGGGATTCAAGAGTGTGGTTGAACATGTGCAATGCATGGGTTTGGTGGGATTGGAGGAAGGGACTGATAATGTGACTAAGGGAGAAGAGTAGAGCCTACTGGCCCTGCTGAGGGATTCTGAGCTATTCTTGTAGATACCAGGAGATTAGTAAAGTTTTTCATGTGGTCATGACAGAAGGAGGAAGATCAGTCAAGTGGCCAGCCATTGGCAGGAACGCAGATTATGATGGATCCTACTTCTCTTTCTTCTTCCATCATTGGAATGTTCCATATTGAATCTTGTCTCTTGCTGTTGAGAAAAAATTAATTTTGAAAGATGTTATTATAGTATGTGAAAAGAAATGAGGTCATAGTTTCTCCTGTCAAACTTTCAGAAATTATCTGAAATGCATACTGTAAAGGAAAAGGTTCATACCACAAGAGGGAGAAATACTGTGGAGGAATTTTGAGGAAGACAATAAAAATAGTATATGGAAAGATTTTCAGATCATATTTAAATATTTCTTACCCATCAAGTCTCAGGTAAAATGTCACTGAAGACTTTTTTGTTTCTATCAGATACAATGTTGTCTTCGTCAGTGATATTTTATGGGACATTTGAGGGTGAGAAATATCTGAATATGATCTGAAAGTCTTTCCATGTGCTGTTCATATACTATTTCCCTTCTTCCTGTCTGGATTTTGTGGTTACAAGGTGCTGCCACAGAAAAATCTCTAGATGTGGGATCACAAGACCTGAATGCTAGTCCCACTTCTTTGTTTTTCCACTAATTTGTATCTAATATATAGAATGATGATCTTATTGAAAGTTCTACATTTTAAGAAGCACAGCTGTATTATTTGTCTCTTGATTTTGGGAAGAATCTCTTAGTTTTCTGAGCTTCAGGTTTGTTTGTTTTTTTTTTTAAGAAAAGTGGGGAAATTAATCCTTCTTGGTGTAAATCTGAGGATCAAAGTCTTTTACAAAGTGTAAGACATAATATGGCTGGGAACCAGAACAGTAAAGTCCTGGACAAATCAAGTAACTCATTTCACAAAGTGTTGGATGACTGAGTTTTAAAGCTTCAAGCTCTTAATATACTACTCAACACCCTGAAAACATAAAGTCGAGAGAGGGGAAAAAGTAAGTAAAGGTCCGCTTCTTGGAAGAGGACCTGAATGCCCATTAAAATGCATCTAGCAGAGGACATAAAACCAATGAGAAGGAGCAATTTACTTTTACTGCTGGGGCAGGAGTCATACAACTATTTTTACTAACTACGGCTGTTCCCAAGTCTATCGGAGTTCCTAAAATATTTATGGTAGCTGTGTCTGTGTAAGGCACTTGTCTGTTGCAAGCAGAAAAGCTAAGCTGTGGTGGAACGTGTTTGTTGTCATTTTCCTGTCTGATGAGATAAGCAATGAAAATAGAGAGGGGCTGAGCAAAATCCTCATATAACACATCAAGAAAAGAAAAAACGAGGATGCTGTGGCACCATGCCAGGAGTAAGAGCTTTGCCAATTTGGCACTTTGCCTACCTCGACTTGGGGGTTACCCTGTAGTGTATTAAAGTATCAGCTTTTTAATTTACCATATTATTTTCCAGATGTTTTTGGTAGAAAGGGACTTCTCGGCAAACACTTGAGTGCTTGTCAGAGAATTACACATTTAATATTACACTACTCATTATTTTAATTAATGACAGGAAGAACTTGCTTGAAGACAATTCTTAGTCACACAGAAAAGGATGTTAATATTTTATGAGGGGAGGAAATTATCTTTAACATTGATGAATTAGAATGGTCAGAAATTATAATAGGAATATTACTGAAAAAATGAGCCAGTGGTAGTGCCGTTTATTATTACACACTAATCTGATAGAAAATTGATATACAGGCATCATGATGTAATATTAAGAATAGCATATAGGAAATTGACATGCACCATGCATGAAAGGTCAGTAAATAATAGTTCAGTTAGAATTTGGAAATAGATTTATATATAGTGATGGATGCAGGACACATAAATCCTATCCTCTGGTCTATGAGCAACTTTGTATATCAACACTACCACTGTCATTTACTGAATGCTCCCTGTGTGTCCTGCATTTTGTTATCACTTTACATACATGTTATAACTCAGAGCAGCTGTTTGTTCTCGCTGAAGAGAGTGAGACTCATAGAATTTAAATAATTGGTTCAAGTTCATTGAGTAAATAAGTGGCCAATCCATTCCACAGTCTAAGTTTTGAACTATGTTATAATTACCTTTCTAAGTCTCCTAGAAAAAAAATAAATTAAAAAAGCTTAGTGTCTCCAGCTTTCAAAGGAATTGGCTGCTGTAGGAATTCTATTGGATCTTGTTCAGCTGTAAAATTCTGAGGTTTCATTTTCAGTGTATTTATTAGTTCCTGTTATGTGCCGGACTCTTTGCCAAACACTGGGCTTCTTGATCAGTTTCACTCCAGTGTACTTACTAAATTTATCCTTCAAATCCTATGTAATGTTCTCCTTGTTGAACCCTCTGGGTTCTAGCTGTGTAGAAAGTACCTTTCTCCCAAAAATTTCTGGAAAATAATATGATAACTTTTATAGATACTGCACTGACTCAAACAGGGTGATAAAGATGAAACATATACAACTTGAGATATATGCAATTCTTTTTATAGTAACTTAACCTTGCAAGATGCTAATCGGCCCACTAATGTCCCTCTGAATTTCCCACAGAATGATCACTTATTTTGATACTCGTTTGTTCTTTTTAACTGGGCATCTCTTTAGTAGCTCTCCCAACAGACTGTTTTTCTTATATTTTAAAGATTTACGACCTTGGTATTACTTTGTGGGTGAGGTGGATCTTGAGAAATGTGACAATTAGTGTTAACCATACCAATCAACAAAACGAAAAGACAACCTACTGAACAGAAGATATAGGCAAATGGTAAATCTGATAAGGTGTTACCATCCAAAATACATAAAGAACTTATAAAACACAACTCCAGAACAGCAAATAATTCTGTTGAAAAATGGGCAGAGGACCTGAATAGACATTTTTCTGAAGAAGACATACTGATGGCCAACAGACACATAAAAGATGTTCAACATCACTAACCATCAGGGGAATGCAAATCGAAACCACAATGAGATATCACCTTACACCTGTCAGAATGGCTTGAATCAAAAAGACAAGAAATAACAAGTGTTGGTGGGGGTGTAGAGAAAAAGGACCCTTTGTGCACTATTGGTCAGAATGCAAATTGGTGCAGCCACTGTGGAAAACAGTATGGAGGTTCCTCAAAAAATTAAAAATAGAAACCCCATATGATACGGTAATTCTACTACTGGGTATTTACCCAAAGAAATTAAAAACATGAATTTGAAAACATATATGCACTCCTGTGTTTATTGCTGCATTATTTATAATAGTCAAGATTTGGAAACAACCCATGTCCATCTGTAGATGAATGAATAAAGAAGATGTGGTATATATACAATGGAATATTACTCAGCCCTAAAAAAGAATGAGATCATGCCATTTGCAACAACATGGATGGACCTAGAGGGTATAATGCTAAGTGAGATAAGTCAGACAAAGAAAAACAAATACCATATGATTTCACTCATAGGTGGAATTTAAGAAGCAAAACAAATGAAAACCAAAGGGGGAAAAAAAAAGGGATACACAAAAAAACCAGACTCTGAAAAACAAAGAACAAATAGGTGGTTGCCCCAGGGGATGTGGAGGGTGGGGAATGGGTGCAATAGATAAAGGGCATTAAGAGGTACAAAGTTTCAATTACAAAATAAACAGGTCAGAGAGATGAAAAGAACAGCACAAGAAAAAGTGTCAATAAGATTGTAATAATGTTGTTTGGTGACAGTGGTGACTATACTTATCCCAGTGAGCACTTAGGAATGTAAAGAATTGTTGAATCATTATATTGTACACCTGAAACTAATATAATACTGTATGTTAATTATACGTCAATATAAAGAACAACATGTCCTATTAAAATATCATAGTACCACAAGGGAAAGCAGAAGGGAGTAGTGAATATATTAGGGTTTCCAGAAGGCTTTATTAAGAGGCATTCATTTAAAAATAATAAAAATAAATAAAGATTTACAACTGTGGTATTCCTTTATCAGTGAGGTGAATCTTGGTAACCATAAGTGTTAATAGAACTAATGTTGGACGATTATTTCTTTTCATAATAAATTAATACAAAAGCGGGTAAGACCTCCAAGGTCGTTCTAATACACTGCTGTAATACTTTCTAGACTAGAAGAGAAAAATGACGGAGCTATAGCTAACATGCACATCAGTGGACACAGTAACGGAATTTATTTTTCATAGATGTAAAAATCAGCCATCATGTGTTTTGTACTAGAAAAGGGTAAGAACAGTGGCTCTACCTAATATCAAAATCAATGTGACTTCTGCAGTCCTTTAATGTTGAACCCATCCATCCAACAGTCATCACCACACAAGTTTTCCTTATGGTTGTATCATGGGCTGTCATACTCATAGTATCCCTGGCTCCTCTCAGTCCAAACCAACATTATTAGAGCACATTGAGATTCACATCTGTGTTCTGCTGCCCCCTTCACAGTCACAGCCTTGGCCAATCCTGAAGTTGTACTTGTATTCCTGGGTATCCCTTGCCCAGGGCAGTTCATTTTGCTGCCCAGCACCCAATGCTGGCTTGTATATCACTTTTCCTATCCTAATTACTTTGCCCTTTAGAATGATTTTTTTTTTCTTTTAAAAATAATTATTTCAGCATTTGGAAAGAATAGCACAGAGTATACTTGATCGTTTAAAGGATTTATAAGCAATAACAGTTTACTTTTGAAACTCAGTGCAAGAACTGTGAGAGCATTTAGTAGCCTTATTTCCTCAGCTGTGTAGGGAAAGCCCAAGGCGAATGTTACTTTTATCATTTCATATGAATGCTCACGTATGTTCTAAATAAATACCAGAAGTCAGATATTGTTATATTTAAGGGATATCTGATACTTAGTTTCAGAACATAAGAACCAATGTGTAGCTGTTACAAAAATTTATAGTTCAAGTGTTAACATCCCTAAATCCATTAGTTGTCAAGTTATAGGATATCAGTTCTTCTGCCAAGACACTAACCACACTCAAGTCAAGGAAAGATGATTTCTATCCATCCTATGAAGAAACTAAACTTCTCAAGAGAGACTAAATACATTCCCAATAGTGTTTTATATCCAGTCAGAAAAAGATAAGGACACTGGATATAACAGAAGCCAGTCTCAATGCCAGCAAATTGGATAACCTAGAAGAAATGGATACATTCTTAGAAATATACAACCTACCAAGACTAAATCATGAATAGAAAATCTGAACAGACCAATAACAAGTAAGGAGATTTAATCAGTAATCAGAAGACCTCCCAAGAAAGAAAAGCCCAGGACCAGATTGTTTCACTGGTGAATTCTACCAAACATTTAAAGAATTAATGCCAATCCTTCTCAAATATCATTGCTAATCAACAGGGAAATGCAGTCAAAACCACAATGAGCTATCTCCCTCACACCTGTTAGAATGGCTGTCATAAAAAAAGACGAGAGATAACAAGTGTTGGCAAGGATGTGGACAAAAGAGAATGTTTATGCAAGTTTGGTGACAATATAAATTGATGTAGTCACTATGCAATTGATGGTTCCTCAAAAAAATTTAAAATAGAATTACTTTATGATCCAGCAGTTTCATTTCTGGGTTTATAGCCATAGAAAATGAAAACAGGATCTTGAAGAGATATCTGCACTCTCCTGTTGTAGCATTGTTATAGCATTATTTACAATCACCAAGATATGGAAAACAATTTAAGTGTTTGTCAATGGATGAGTGGATAAAGAAGATATATGGTGGGTGGGTGTGTGTATTATTCAGACATGTGTGTATTATTCAGACATGAGAAACAAGGACATCCTGCCATTTGCGACAACACAGGTAGACCTTGAGAGTATTGTGCTAAGTCACAGAGAAAAGCAAATATTGTATGATCTTATTTATACATGAACCTTAAAAAAGTCAAGCTCATAGAAACAGAGTAGAATGGTGGTTACCAGGGCCTGTTTGGGCCAGGGGAAATGGGAAGATGTCAAAGAATACAAGCTTCCATTTATAAGATGAACAACTTGTGAAGATCTCATGTAGAGAATGGTGATTATAATTAATGATACAGTATTACATACTTAAAAATTGTTCATCTCTCTGACCCTTTCAGTGTATACTTAACCTCTCTCAAGGCCCTCCACACCCCAAATTATAATCCTACTTAAACATCCACTCGAATTCAAGAATCTTACCCTCTACAGCAGGTCCAGGTATGGATGAAGTTCCTCGGGTATAGTTCCTTAAATACAGCCATGCCAGTGCAGTTCTTCTCAACCTATAGAAATAAAAAAGAGGTACCTGTACCCCTATGCACCATAAATAATGATGGATCTGATAGAGGATCACTACTATAGAGATCAAAATGTTGGAATTTCCTTGATTAGGTCTCAAGGACTGGAATTCCTCATGTCTCTTCCCTCAACCCTCCAAGATTTGGTTCTGACCTCTCAGTCACCCTTCCCATTTCATGAAGGTTACTGTGTGTTTGCAGCTGAGTAATTCTCTCTGCCTACTTCTTGTCAATATAATTTGGGATGTCTAAAGGTGTCTTTTTGTTCTGTACTATTAATCCATTCAGTCAAAACATTGAACTTTTAAAAAACTTGGTGGGCCCTCTGTGAATCTTTCTAGGATCTACTCCTTTAGAACAAAACAAAACAAAACAAACTCATAAATATCTGTTAGGTAATCTTTTACCTTTCTCTTCTGCTGGGATTGCTGAGGGCGATGTTCTTAAGCTTCCTAGAAGTCCTCTTGTTTCATTCAGAAGTTGCACACCTTTCATTCCTTTAGGGGATATTTTCCTACCAGTACTCTGAGATACTACCTTCCATCTTTCTGAGGGAGGGCTTAAAGAAAAGATGTTACAATCATACCCTCAACTTTGCCTTTGGATCATGTTTTGTTATCTGTAGAGGTTGGGGATTTTCAGAATCATCAAGTTCTGCCTTCTTTTTATTTAACTGTTCTTTTTTTATTTTTATTTTTATTTTTTTAAATTTTATGTTATGTTAATCACCATACATTACATCATTAGTTTTTGATGTAGTGTTCCATGATTCATTGTTTGCATATAACACCCAGTGCTCCATTCAATATGTGCCCTCTTTAATACCCATCACCAGGCTAACCCATCCCCCCACCCCCCTCCCCTCTAGAACCCTCAGTTTGTTTCTCAGAGTCCATAGTCTCTCATGGTTCATCTCCCCCTCTGATTCCCCCCCTTCATTTTTCCCTTCCTACTATCTTTTTTTTTTTTTTAAACATATAATGTATTATTTGTTTCAGAGGTACAGGTCTGTGATAACTGTTCTTTTATTTTATCGATCTTCTCTCACATTTCACTTAAAGCAGCAGGAAGAAACCATACGGCACGCTCACTGTGTTTGGAAATCTCTTTAGATTGTCTGCTTCATTAGATACATTTTCCACATTCCACATAACTGCAGGCGGCAGTGTTGCTAAAATTCTGCACCTGCACCGTTTCCAGTAACATTTACCTCACTCTCCCAAGCCCTCCCTGGAGGCATCCAGTAACTCTTCAAGACCCAAGACTTTCACTAAAGCTCTTCTCAAATTCCAACTCCCAGTTCTAAAGCCACACCTACATTTTAGACTTTTGCAACAGCCGAGCTCCACTTCTAGGTACCAGAGTCTGGATTAGTTAGCTATTATGTCATAACAAATTATCCCAGGATTTAGCAGCTTCAAAAAAAAATTGTTTACAGTTTCTGTTATCAGGAATCTATTAGCAGCTTAGTAGCTAACTCAGGGTCTCCCCTAAGTTTGCAATTAAGCTGTTGGCTCTGTTGGGGATGGGAAATCAATTTCCAAACTCACTCACAGAGTTGTTGGCTTGGGCTCTTCCATAGGGCTGCACAACATTGCAAGTTAACTGAGAAGAAGAGAGAGTGTGAAGGAGAGAGTGCTTGTGACACAAGCTGTGGTCTTGGAAATGGTAGAGCTTCACTTCTGCCTTATGCTATTGATCAGACAGACCAATCCTGCCACAGTGTGGGAGACAGCACAAGCATGCCAGTGCCAAGGGGCAGTGATAATTGGAGACAACCTTGGGGGCTGGCTACCAAAAGTAGGTCTCAGTCAATGGCAGAGCTTGGGTAATGAGAGAGATGATGTAGATAGATGACTAGAATTAGGAGATTGAAAGTTTACAGAAATTAAATGGATGCTTATCTGATGCCACGTGCATCCTTCACCACATTAAGGCTGGGATGCTGAACAGGTTCCAAAGGGACAGGTAGGTGGCATATATATATCAAGTGAATCTAATTTTTTGTGTAATAATGGCTACTATGAACACTAAGAGCAACTGAATAGAAGACTAACTATACAGAATATTTAATATTCAGTATACTGAATATTAGTAGAGATTTCCTCATGTTTTGTCCTATATACCCAGAATTAGAAAAGGACCAGGCATAGTCAAGTCAATCTACATTTTTCTTAAAAAGAAAAAGAAAGAAAGAAAAAGGTAGATTGGGGATCAGTAGATGGGGGGAGAGGGAGGACAATAGATTTCAAGGAACGTTCCCTAAGTACACTAATTCAAAAAATTGTTTTTCTTCTGTGATTGCCCAGAACATTTTTGTATATACTAATTCTACTTTTTCCCCTTCGTGTGCTATATCCTACATCTCTCTATTCATGGATATACCCTTTTCCAGTATATAAAACTAAAATATACACTTAAAAGGAATTAAAATATATTAATAATATAAATTAATAAAAAATAAGTTTGTTGAAGTATGCTTCTTACAAAAGGGTCCTAAACAACTACTTTGATGGCTGAGTCATCCAAATTTCTATATTTCTGAGCACATAGAATACTGACTCTCCTATTGGTGTACCTGATACGGGATTGCAAAGAAAACAGAAGTGAATATTTAAGAATTTGCATATTTACAGGTTTTATGTTTTAAAGTAATTCCCTCACCAACTCTCTTTTTGGGGTTTGCAAGTTACAGAAGTCCAGTTTTCCAGTTCACACTAATGCTAAAGATTTCTCATAGTACTTTGGTATTAAATAAATCTAAGAACTTTTTAGAATCCCACCTTCATATAGCTATTTGAAGAAGTTAAGAAAAGGGAATTACTAAATTAAGGGAGGCAGCATAAGCATGCTCTATATTTTCCTTCAAGAGAACAAATATTCTCTTTAAGGGGCTAAAGAAGGATTTATTATCCAACTTGGTGTGATGTCACAGAGTGAGTAGTATGGACAAATCTACACATAAATACTTGTATCAAAATTATTGAGGATCATTCATACTTTGGAAGTTATTTTTCTGAGATCCTTAGTTTCTTCTTTAATGTCTGTCTCTTTTATCATTTCTTAAAGTAGGACTCTTTTCAATAGTTCTGATGCCTGGACACCAGAACACATATTGAATAGGGCTCATAGTGTCTTATTCTTGGGGTATTATAATTATCTGGCATATAAGCATGTACATTTCTGTGTCACTAAGGAAGTCTCAGTGGGAATAATTAATAGAAAAATTATTCCACTTTAGTAAGAACATTTTTTTCTTTCTTTCAGTGGAGGACATTTTTTTCTGATTAATAATTCTCTCTGTACAAAAATATTTCCTAATATAATCACAGTTTTTAAATTTTTTTTTAACCTCAGACAACAAAGGGAAAGTGATTATGTTGACTGGATTTCAGGGTCTATTATAATTATATGCTTAGCTGCTGTGAATGACAATATAAACCCTTTCTATTGTAGTGTTGAGGAATTATTTTCAGTCCTGATAAAATATTACTCATTTTTAACACACATGGTGCTTTACATTTAACTGTCGCAGTCTCCATTTTTCTGCAGGTGTTGCTATTGTTGCTGCACAATAAGTATGGAGATTCTCTTTGTCACTTGCTTGATTAAAATAATGGAAAATATACAGTGGAAAGAATATTCCAGTGCAATTCACTCATTAGCAAAGCTTCCTTTTATGACCATCCCTCTTCCAGTAGCTTCACAAAGAATATTAGTCTGTGTGCTCAGAGGTGATTTACAAAACTCATTAAAGATATGGAAATTATTTTAGCAACTATCTAAATTGAATTTAGGAGTGGTAATAAATCCGATGTATGATTTCAAACAATACACATATCTTGTAAAGTAAAACTTTTCAATAAATATGGAAAAATGAGACAGGGTTTTCCAAGATAGACAAAATTTTAACTGTTTTTCATGATGTATTCTAAATTGGGACTCAAAAAAAAAAAATGATCATCTCACTTAGGAAAGAGAATGTGGAAAAGTATCTAAGTTTTTAGTTAGTGGACCAGATCTACCCTGAATACTGTATACTTCAGGGTTAAGTGAATCTAGTCATTCTTCTGTTTGTACCATTCAATGACTAGCTATTACTCTGAATAACAAAATGAAACAAAACACAGTTATCTAAGTGGCTCACTAAATCCTATTTACATCTCAGCCTTCTCTATTGCTGTGTGCATTGTTAAATCCCTATAACAACAGTCACATTGAACTTTCAGTCCCACAAAGGGCATGATCCCTGTGATTTTGAGCTGTCCTGTGAGCTGTCCTTGTGCTGAAATATATTTTTGCATTTCCTGATCTCACTTGGCAAACTCCTAATCATGTTTCCTCTTAATCAGAGTTTTCCCAGTATAAGTAGAATCTAAACTCAATGGGTCTTGTCTACTTGCTATCGTAGTCCCTTGTCCTTCCATAGACCATGTCACATTTTATTGCATTTTCCTATTCCCTGATCAAACCCCTTCACTGCGCTGAAAGCAATGTGAAAGCAAGTACCATGTCTAATTGCTAGACATTGCATTCCTTATACAAGGATGGTGTGTAATACAGAAAAAGAAAAAAAAAAATCAATAGTAATGGTTCCCTGAAAGAGTGAAGAAAAGAGCCAGTGAATTAAAGAGTTTACCATCAGTTTTCTCTTTTTAAATACTTGGATAAGGTTTGTTCAGACAGTCAGCCAGTTGCCTATTTCCAGTCAGTCTTAGGCTCTCTCTCTCTTACTCTCTTCCCATTCTCTACTTCCTCGTCAGGAACACAACACTGATATTATTCAGGGTGAAATGTGCCACTTTTCCCAATGTGGTCAAGACATTATGTTTTGGCCAATGTGCTATAAGAAGAAATGCTGCGTGAGATTTCTGTGAAGGTTCAAGATTAAAGTCAGAGGAGGTGGGAGGAACTGTGTTTGCCTGTCTACTTTTCTCTTCGTCTATTCTAAGTAAGAATGATTGGAATTCCAGCATCCATCTTCAGCCATAGTGACCTTGACAATAGAAATGATTGTCAGATGACAGAGCAGAAAGGTAGCAGAGCTTGAGTCCCCGGTATCACTAGGAAGCCAACAAACTAGCCCTGGACTGGCTCTGTTCAGACTCATTTTACATGAGAGAAAAGTACTCTTATTTTGCTTCAGCTCGTGTTATTTTGCAATGTTCAATTTTATGCAACTGAAATTTCATCTGAACTTAGCATTATTAGTGAAAATCTCTTGAAAAAAACCCATGTGCGGGACGCCTGGGTGGCTCAGTTGGTTAAGCGGCTGCCTTCGGCCCAGGTCATGATCCCAGGGTCCTGGGATCGAGTCCCACATCGGGCTCCTTGCTCAGCAGGGAGCCTGCTTCTCCCTCTCTCTCCCTCTGCTTGTGCTCTCTCTGTCAAATAAATAAAAATCTTAAAAAAAAAAAAAAAGAAAAGAAAAAAACCCATGTGAAGTTATTAAACAATGCTATTAAACACCATTATATATATTGAAATCAAAGTGAGAGAGACATTGGTCTTTTTGTTTTTCTCAAGAATAAACTGTCAACCAACTTCACAAGGGAGGAAAGTAAGTCTTTATAGCAAAGTGTACAGCGTGTACTCCATGCAACTCATCTTTGAGAAATACTCTCTACCCCCAACTTTACCAAGATGTGGCTAAAATAAATTTTTAAAAATTTTCTAAGAAGATAACAGATCATTGTGATTTTGTAGAATTATGTCCTGCATATATACCTTAGCATCAACATATACATACAGACAGACCAGGCTGCTTTGGGTGTGATAGTCATTGGGCACGTTAGGGAAACATTGTGAAAACACGAAGCCCCAGTGTTCAAACTATTGAAGTCCCATTCACACCTGTTAATAGATTTTTGTTTTGAATATGCAAAATGTATTTTTTGTTGGTTCCTTGAAATGCTTATTGATGAATATTTAGTTATTTATATTAACACTTTTGTCCTTGATTCCAAAGGTACTTTTTTCATCATAAGTTGAAAATGTTTTACTTATGCAAAGTGATTAAGTTCTAGAGATCTACTGTACAACCTTGTGCCTGGAGTTAGTGTTACTGTAATTATATACTTAAAAATTTGTTGAGTGTAAAACTCATGTTAAGTATTCTTAATGCAATTTTTTAAATGTAAAAAATATATTTTTGGGGGTGCATGGGTGGCTCAATTAGTTAAGCATCTGCCTTTGGCTTAGGTTATGATCTCAGGGTCCTGGGATTGAGTCCCACATCGGGCTCCCTGCTCAGCAGGGAGTCTGCTTCTCCCTGTCACTCTCCTTGTGTGCTCGCTGTCTCTCTCTCTCTCTCTCTCAAATAAATAAAATCTTAAATATATATATTTTTTTCTAATGGTTTCTTGCATTTTTATGTCAGATGAGTAGATCATAAGTAATTACCTCGATCTGATTTATATGCAGGTTGGGCTTAAGTTTTTATTCATATATTTAAGCTTAAATCACTTCCTCTTTTTCTTCTTAAATGTGAAAAAATATGAGCATCCCATAAAGTACGACCATAGACTCTTCCCCTGTTCTTCCAGAGAAGAATGAGATTTATATTTCAAGTAACACGGTGCCCCTCTTGTTGTGGTTCTCAAAAATATACCAACGTGATAGTGGAGTGCTTTAAAAAATTATTTTCTTATAAATTTGTTACAACAGATTAAGCTCTAAATTGATATCCTGTGTCTGATCATTCAGGCTTTTCCAAAGAAATCTTAATAGATTTTCCTTCACCTCTCAAATTATCATACTTAGTATTGATTAAGTATCTTTTTTTTAGCTCTGTTCCCTTGTACACACTGTGCAAAACAAGTTCAATCAGCCGTTTCTTCTCTTAAGGAGCCTTACACATAAGAGACACACCAATGGTCAACTCTTTTTTTTTTTTTTTTAAGGTGGTTTTATTAAGGATTGGGAAAAGACCCATGGGCAGAAAGAGCTGGTCAACTCTTAAGGGACTTAGGGAAGCACATGGTATCCCATTTTTCATCCCAGAGAAAGGATATTTGTGAAGCTGAAGATGGAGGAAGATAGAGATTGAGTAGGGAAATTCATGGCTTCCTTGGCTTTGGGTCTTTATACAACTCTGATTGCTAAAGTAAATGTCTCCATGAAGAACCGTAGAATATAATTACTGTTGTTTGGTTTGAAGAAAACTTCAACTCCATGTCAAACTCTGAAATTTGTGACACTGCTTTGGAAATAGCTGAGCACAGAGAGAGCAATAGCTGAAGATGTGATCTCATTTTGTCTCTTCAGGGGGTAGGTTATGATTGTAATGATAATTGTTTAAGGTCCTGTATTTAGGAAACTGTTTTTTTCTAGGTCAGCTTCAATTAAACATTTGTGAGGATAGGAGTAAAACACAGCAGTGAATAGGAACCGTGAGTTAAAGTGCTTTTCATACCACTTTTGTAAGAAATTGAACATCATAAACGTCTTAACAATGCAAAATATTTTAAAGATAATGATGGTGATAATGATGTTTACAGTTGATACTATTATCAATCACCGGTTTTAAGCACATATTGGGCACGTACTGTCTGAAACACTTTGTAACTATTATCTTATGTAATTTTCACAGTAACTCTTCAACATAAAGGTCTTCAGGCCATTGTGGCTACAAAAATTCCTCTAGCAGTTTTTCTCTAGATATATTTTTTCTTCACTCTAAACCCTCAATTAGGCAAGGAATGTTTGTGATCCTGATGGATATGGTGATGTCCTGAATTTATCTTTGCTGTCAGCAGACAATTTATATCCCCTGCCAGAAGTTTATTTTGTTCTTTGCTGATGATTTGATCTCAGAGGAGAGAATGAACTAACCAACAAAAATGCATCATACATTTTATAGAATTACTCCTCATGGTAGTAAACCATGAAAATTCAATATCAATTCTTGAAGATTTTACAAGCCCACTTAAAGTAAAAAATGACAAATACAAAAAGCTGTAATTAAGTTTTTAAGCATTCATTTACACAGTTATTCTCTTCTATATTTCTTAATAATAAATTGGTTTCTTGCATCTCTACTTGCAAATTATTGGAAGCTTGGGGTTAGTATCATTTCTCAGTTTATTGAATTCAATAAACACTTGAAATAATAGTATTCGTTCATTTTTTTCACTCATTAATATAATAATATAGTTTCTGTTTGAAACAAGCTCCCTCTAAAGGACAAATTGATGGAAAATAATGCAGCCTACATAAATAAGAGTCAAAGCTGCTAAGTTACAAAATGTCAGACTATTACAGCCGGTAGAGTAGGAGAATATTTACTGGTTAAAAATAAATATCAGAAACATGCCACAGTGATATGTGGATGTTGTTCACAGAACCCACTCAAACCTATATGCTAGCCTCCAAAAAGTAATATTATGCTGAAGTCTAGAATAAAAATACCTACCATATATTCAGTGAAGAATAGCTGATACTCTTATAGTTCTTTATATATATTATTTTATTTAATCCTTTTATAAATCAAATAGTTTAAAGCATATTTTCTGCTTACATTAATTTTCCTAAGTTCTTTAGTGTTAACTGTCTTCTTTTAAACTGTCCCTTTATGAGGTTTCTATAAAGATTTAAGTATAACATGATCCTTTGGCCTTACTAAAGACAAGCTAAGAGCATCTGGTTGGTGACCAAATTAAACAGATAGGATATTCATTTTGCTTTATGATGTATGAACACTTTGCACTCTACAGCAAGAATAATGTTACTTGAAATAGAGTGAATATTATTGTTGTTGTTATTCTCAGATACAGCTAACTTAAGATCCTAAACTTTTAATGCTAATGATAGTGCAATTAAAATTATTTTATATGATTTTGAAATGGTGTCATCAAAACAAATTTACGTTGAAAGTTTCAAATCCATGCATATTGCTTTCCACCTAGCGTATCCAGTGATTAAAACAAATCAATCAGTGAAATTTAAAACATGTTTGTATAAATGAAATAATTTTATTGGTCTGGTATCTCAGTAATTTAGTTGAAATTTTAAAGCAGATCATAATTTTTAAAAATTCATGCAAATATATTTGACTATTTGGGAGCTCTTGAATTTGCCATAGGTGGATTACAAAATTGGCCATAATTTCTTCTCCTTTCTCTGTATCCATGGCCCATGGA